>NC_092336.1:186753750-187055000 GCF_046630445.1 Rutidosis leptorrhynchoides | reverse complement strand
GTGTTTTTTCTTCTTAAACTTGTACTAATCCAACACCTCACTAAGAACTAACGGTCTATCAAGTACTTGACGACCCGCTATATAACCCACTGTTCCATACTAATGATTTGATCGATTACATTGGATAATCGATTAGCAAGTAACTTCGCCATTATTTTATAAAACACACCAATCAAAGATATACGACGAAAATCTTTAATTAAAGTCGGATTATCCACTTTTGGAATGAGAGTTATGAATGCCGAAGATGAACCATTAGGAAACTTTTTATCTCTAAAACAATTTATAATCGACTGAATTAGATCGCGTTTTAATATATCCCAATATGTCTTTATAAATAAAAAAGTGAACCTGTCAGGTCCCAGTGCTTTTACACTTCCAAAACGCTTCCTTAACTAGTGAAGAGACCCGTGGATACACGGATTTTTTAAAAAGAATTGTTAAAAGCTACTACGTAATAGTTTACATAATGATAGGATTTTTACAAAAGGATGAGAGTATATTACTATGAATCTACATTGACCGCTACATCCACCAACTCCATTAAAGACCGAGTGCCACATGCACTTTAACTTGAATTGTGTTAACCACCAATTTAAGCAATTTAACACCATTCCTCTCAAACATTTAGTCCCTATACCAATGGACATGCAAAAGCACATTATACAAATTACTGTAATATATTTCAATTCAAATAACTTCTGAAATAATTAAAACAATACTATTTCTAACTCTTTGATCAAATTAATGTGATATACTTGTATTTGTGCATCATAATAAAACTTTACGTTATATAGGCATCATAAAGCGCTAAGCTTAGATGGCATTACTTTCACAAGCATGTGTTTCTTGTTATGGGCCAAGCAATAATGTAAATAAACCCTAATCATAGATGTATAATTCTTATCCTTTTTACTACCCTAGAGCATAGAAACTCAAATTACAGCTTGTTTGATGATCGTGAGATATCAAAGGTACACAAGCTATAATTTCATGTTCAACTCCTTATTACTTGTTATGCTACTATATTAATTCAAGTTACCATCATGCACTATCATGTTGAAGACCAAGGTAAGTCAGAAAAGGCACAAACCTCCTGAAAGCATCCCGCACTGTCATGACGGTGGCCGATTTCCAATACGCCTGAAAGAAGCATCTTGTTTGCTTTCCCGTATTTTGGACTTTATAATGCTCCTCCTGTTGTAAAAATTGAGTACCAGAAAAGGCACAAACCTCCTGAAAGCATCCCGCACTGTCATGACGGTGGCCGATTTCCAATACGCCTGAAAGAAGCATCTTGTTTGCTTTCCCGTATTTTGGGCTTTATAATGCTCCTCCTGTTGTAAAAATTGAGTACAGTAATAATATCTTTTTTGGCCTTAAAAAATATGAATGCATAAAAATTTCATATTGATTATATAAAAAAACACTTCTAATCAATGGGAAAGTAACAAAAAGCAAACAAATAAAAAAAATCTTTAAATCATATTGCTCCTGCTTTAGCTTGCTCATGAAAGTATAAAATCAGACCAATAAAAAAATCTTTAAATCATTGGCAAGTTTTGATGCACCATTAAACAAAAATCAGATGAACATAGTTGTACTAAGTAAATTTTTGTAAATAAAATATCAGAATTACTTAATCCTCTATGCTTTTGTTCTTCTATTATGTTATAAACAGCTTGAATTCATATTTCAATCTATCTATGAGGACTCCTGATCTTATGTTTTTGGTACTTTGTCTCCCACTCTGGATCAGAAGCATTTGTCAAGAATCATTTTTAGTTATTTCTCATACTTAAAGAGAAGAATATTAAAATATCATTTGGCAAGTATAATGAGTATCAAAATTGTACGTAATGTTCGATATGGTGTGCTTAAAAGTGTGTCAAATTTTAACAATTAATACAATTTCTTCGTACCTCAATGAGAATCATGCCTGTACATTCCTTTAGACGCTCCAGATCTTACACAATCAATGCATTATCTATAGATATACATTCACTTGAATAAACAAATTCTTTTTAGTATGGAATCAAAAATGAATGAGCAAGATGACATGAAACTTATTGATTTACAATATTTTTTCATTCAGACATTTCATCAAACAGTTTATACTCATTATACAACAATAGATTTGTAGAACAACTTACCAAATCAAAATGCCTTGGAATACTTGCAGTAAAGAAGTTGAATGTTAAAAGCGGGCTAGAAATAAAAAATCGGAACTGAAAAAATATTACCTTTTAAACAAACTGATGAGAAACTAATTAGTATAAGAGACGACGGTGGCTACAACGACGATGTTGATGGTTTAATCGATTGAAACCTGGCCAAATCTTGAACCGATTGTAAATGGAAGAAAAAACCCTAATATCAGTGAAACAGATTTTGGGAATACAGAGCAGAACAAACACCCAAAATTTAACAAATTATTGAAAAATTCAAGATTAACAAATTATTTATATGAATGTAAACTCACCTAAATCGAGCAGAACAAACACCCTAAATTGAACAAATGAAACAATAACAGACCATAGAAAACACTTCTGGTGCCAGGTGGTGGAAGCTGGTGACGGCAACCAGCGATTGCTACTTACAAACCCTAGAAAACACTTCAGGTGACGGGAATTGAGGGCTGTTTATTTAGGGATGCTTCTTGAGTAACATTGAGTAGATCTCGGTTTGAAACAGCTCCTATTTTTGCTTCTTTTTCATATGCAATCTTAGAAAGAAAAAAATCACAGAAAGAGGAGATTAGAAGTAAAAAATTAAGTAACACATAAACCCTAAATTATTTGAAGAAAAGAAACTCTAACATGAAAGGATGAAGAAGAAGGTGCCGAGGTCAGATGAATCAAATAACCAACTGATATTGTAAATTTGAAGTTGAATTCTTATGTCTTTTAATTGAAAGATTTAGGGTTTTTTTGAGATCTGAAATCATGAAGTGAAGAGGGAGGAGTGAAGAGGCAGGCGTGTTAGAGAAGGTGTCAGAATGGCTTCTTTTTTGATTGAATACTGTGCACGAGCGCATACTGCTTTTTTTCAAAAAAAAAAAAAATTGTAATTTTTTTTTTAATAGGTAAATTGTTTTAAATAGTAGCTAAAAAATGAAAAAAAAATTACATTATGATATCACAAGGAGCTCTCTCCTTTTTTCTCTTTACTTTTTGATTTTTTTTACAAAAGAAATACTCTTTTTATGACATCATGTTTATAGCCAAATAATAGATTAGAATAGATTTCTGATCCACAAAACTCTCTTTCCAACCAGGAACTTTTGAAATCAAAAAATTTGTTCTCAGGAACCAAATTATTGAATATGTCAGGAATTGGTTCGCTTTCAAATTTATCTTTATAGAATTCAAAAAAGCAATTTGATACCATTAGGATCCATAATCCATACTCCATCAACCATAAACCACGGATATTCTAATGTCTCCTTTCTTGATTGATCAAACCATGAAAAAATTTTGTGTTTTCGTCACCTTCCAAATTCCACTTTGTTCTAGACTTTTGAAAAACATCCATTTCTTCAATCCTTTTTATGGGTACTTTATTTTGTTTTCTAAGGCTTTACCAAATATTGTAATCGTTAATTACCCAAGTCATTATCTACATGAAGACGCATACAATATATTCCCTGCCTCCTAATGTGGTTGTTTTGCTTCTTTTTTTTTCCAAGGCAATGGTTGCAAGAGGGGATCTTGGGTAAAAAGTTGTATATCGAAGGCGTGTATGACCACAATAGAAAAGGCAATTTGTAACTAATTGATGGTAGATATGGGAATTTTTGAGTTTTGACCCGTTTACGTAACTCGGGCTACACTTTGTCACAAGAATTATCTGAAATGAAAACAGGCCTAATGGGTTATATGGGGCAACTTAGCGACTATAGTGATTATATTCCTCGAAACCCTTATAATTAAGCTCAAACGTAAATACCAAGAATCAAATTTAAGGCTATTTTTCATGAGATTGATTTTTATGGTTTTATGTTGAAGCTTCAGTAAATACAGTTAAGGGTATTGATTGACTGATCATGGTTTAGTGCTTTAATTTACATTGAGTTGTAGTTTAGCTGTAGTGGTCTGCCTCTCTTAACGAGAGGTAAGAAGCTCGACTCCGCTAGGCTACAACATTGCACTTAATGTTATCCCTGACCTGAAGTATCTACCCAGGTCGCCTTTCGCTTAGTGCGGGGGCAGTGGGGATGAGGGGTTTTACCGGTCATGCCTTCGGATTGATCCGTGTTTCCTCCAGCACAGTAGTTGGGGGCGAGTTATGCAACTATAGGAGATGAACGCGTGGATTATTAAGTCCCCTGGATAATCTCAAACTCATGTCCAAAAAAAAATTAACCTTCTATTTTCTTTATAGGAACTGAATATTTGAGTTTCCTAGAGTTTTATACACATGAAACACACATGTATGTATGAGCACTGTTGTAAAAGGCGCCTGTTGCGGCGTTTTGGCGACTAAACTGTTTCGACCCCATCTCGTTTTCTTATAAGCCGGTCAACGGTCAAAAGTCATGTCAAATGCAGGGAAAATTGGGTCAACGCCGGTCAAAAGTCAGAAATTCTGTTAAAATCGGTCATAAGTCGGTCAAATCAATCAAAATTGATTTAGTTTAGTATTTCATTTTGTATTATATTAACGCTAATATCAATTATAGGTACAAACTTGTCAACGATATATATATATATATATATATATATATATATATATATATATATATATATATATATATATATATATATATATATATATATATATAAGTCAACATTAGTCGACATGCGTTTCGACCCCGTCTCGGCCCCGTTTTTCCGTTGCGACGTTTTGAGGTCGCTACCGTTTCGGCCCCGTCTAAAGTCTTTTTAAACCTTTGGTATGAGGGTGTTTTCAAAACTTTAATGAAAAGGTGAAGGGTAGTTCATGGAAATCTAAGTTGGAAGTTGATTTTAGAGCACTGGGAGTGGTGACTGATGTCACTTGAGATGTCAGGCCTGACTTGCTGAGTCAGAAAAAATGAAGGGTGGTGACCTATGTCAGTTGGGCATTTCAACTTATATTTTTATTATTATTTTAATGATTTTAAATATAACATAAATTGATAAAATTATAAAAATTAACATAAATGGAAACAACTTTCATTAAAAATCAAAAAAACATTACATTTCCTAAAAATTAAAAAACATACGATTCCTAAAAATTAAAAAAAAAAAAAAACATTACGTTATCGCGATTAAAAAGTTACAATTCGTTAACTATTTCGTCATCGCGATTATGACATAGATGTGAAACAAGAGTATGTCGAAGATACTCATGCTCGTCTTTGTCACGCAGTTCTTTTGTCTTCTCGGCATATACATCACACCTTTTGTACCAAGTTGATCCTTGTAGGTTGTTGACAGGCAAGTAGTAAGATTTATTTTCAGCGATGTTAAAACCATTGTCTTCAATTATCATGTTGTGCAATATGAGGCAACCATACATAATTCTTTCGATTGTGTTTACGCTATATCCCCTAGCAGGTTGTCTTAAAATACCCCAACGACTTTGCAAAATTCCAAATGTCCTCTCAACGTCTTTACGAGCTGCAGATTGTTTCTTTGTAAAGTATTTCCTTTTTGCATCAACAACACTTGAGAATCCCTTAACGAAAGAAGCGCACGAAGGGTAAATCCCATCGGCAAGATAGTAGGCTCGATCAAAATCAATGTCCCCAATTTCGTATGGAACTTGAGGAGCCGTGTCAGTTAGTAAACTATCAAACAATGGAGATGCATTAAGGACATTCAAGTCATTGTTCGAACCTGCCATTCCAAAATATGCATGCCAAATCCAATTGTCATGCTATGCAACGGCTTCCAACATGATTGTCGGGTAACCGTGATTGCCTCGTGTGAATTGCCCTTTCCATGCATTTGGACATTTTCCCCAAGCCCAATACATACAATCAATGCTTCCAAGCATTCCAGGAAAGCCGTGAAGTTCTTCATGTTTATGATAGAACCGACGTATATCGTCCTCGGTTGGTTCTCTCATGTATACATTAGCATACAAATCTATAATACATCTTGTAAAATTTTGCAAAGACTCACGTGATGTTCTCTCTGAAATTTGTAAATATTCGTCAAATAGATCCGGTGAATCACCGTATGTTAATTGACGAATGGCAGACGTGACTTTTAAAATAGTAGATACTCCGAGAACACCACGTGCATCGGGACGTTGTTGAAAATAAGTAAAATACTCTGGTGCATCGGGACGAGTAGAGTAAGAAAGTATACCTTCAATTATTTTTTCAAGAAGACTTTGTGATATTCGATAACGCCGTTTGAAATATTCAGGGGGATACTTCGGATCTTGAACAAAGTAATCTTTCATCAAACGATTGTGCGCTTCTACACGATCACGATAAATGTAGCGACCTTTTCGTCTTGAGCTTTGAGCCTCATTTTGTTCCTCGACCTCTCTAGGAATTACCACGTTATTTCGATAAGCAAAAATATTTTTCATCGCGTTCACCAAACTTTCTTCGTCGGAACTACTCATTTTTTAAAGAAATATATTGATTTTGATGAGAGAATTTGGATTTGATTGTGTGAATATGAGTTGAGTAAAATGGATGTATATATATAGAAGATTTAAAAAAAAAAAAAAATACTCCCAAACGGCTACTTTCATTTTTATTTTAATTATTTTAATTTTTTTATTTTATTTATCAAACGGTCGAAAGTTGCATTGTTTCCGTCGCATGGGAGACTGACAAGGGTGGGACGAAGCAACCGACGGGGTGGGGGAGTGGGGAGACTTGCGACGCAGCACCCGACGGGTAGGAGACGAGCTCCACTCCCAGCACTCTTATAGTCAAAGAAGCCTAGGAGACAGCTAACAAAACCTACAGCATCGAGAGTAAACTTTGAAAAGATTCCCCAATTTGCTTTCTTATACTCCGTATGCAAATCTTATGTTCAGTTTCTCACAAGCTATATACAAAAACCATTTTCAGCGGCTGATACAGAGAAATTAAACAATCTTAAATCAGGTTTATACTTCTTGAATTTTCTATTTCAATTTCTTACAATTACTCAAATCAGGTTTATGTTTCTCGAAGTTTCTGTAATTTCATATCTATGTTTCATACATACACAGCTTTTTTAGCTCACTAATTGAAGCTCTTTTCGTTATTGTTGTATTTTATTTATTAAAATTAAAAATTAATTCCGCTAATGTTTTGGTGTAATTAGGTTTTGAAGTTTATGAACGAACAGTGATGTGCCGTTGTGTCGTTATTAGACTTTGAAAATCGTCTATCAACGATTTATCTTCCAAAAGTGTGTTATTGTGTTTGAATTTTTGTTTAGTATTATTTCACATTTTCAGTTTTTTATTTCATGTGATTTTGTAGTTAAGGATTAAACTGTCAAACGTTTGATAAGATAGTTTGTTCTATTGGGTCAGAAGAGATTCTTGTTCAGAATAAAAACATTAAATGAGGACATAGTCGCTAGTTTTGGTGATATCTATACTTCGAGTCTCTCATGTTTGCAGTTTCAGTTGTGTATTTTCATCATGTATATAGTCTTGTACGTAGCATTTTTTGCTTGTTTTTAAGTCGTGTAGGTCGAGTTAGGTCTTGGGCCGGCCCTCTTGGGCTCCCGCTTGTACATTCTTCGAGGTTTTTTTAATATAATTGCCTTTCAAAAAAAAAAAAATGAGCACATATGATTCGAAAATCAAAAGTATCAAAATAATCTCATTCAGTTTCGAAACCATTTTGGGTATTCGAACCAATTAGTTTCCAAATAATTTGATTTGGTTTTCATAATCTTTTGAAGTTCGTTTTCAAAAAAATTGCCGGTGTTCGAATGAATTCATGTTTAAATCATGTGTTCATTTAATGTTTTCTTTTTGTTTTTAGTCTAATAGAACTTTTGACCGGTTACTTCCAAAGTGCTTCAAAAATGTTGGCCTAAAACGGGCTAGTACCTGAGAAGTTGCAACATCTAAAGCTTAAGGTACAAAGTAACTAAGGAATGGATAGGGTTTTAAGTGAGCAGTACATAATTTTTTTGTTTTGTTTTTAGTTACTAAACGGGTCTATTTTTTCCCATCACGAAGGTGTTCAAAAGGGAGGGCTTATTAACACTACAAGACTAGTAGGAAAGTTAATATGCTCTCGAACAGAGTATTTTACTTGTAGGGAACAAGCTAGGAATTCAATATTGGTCTCTGCTTGGCGGCTAGTATGGGGACGCTAAGGATATGACAGTCACATCATGCAACTCATACAGTTAAACTATTGTTCTTATCTTTACTACATTTATTTCTACTTTTATCTATATGGTTACACATAGTTAACTTTAAATAGGTGATTTGTTAACTATGTACCTGTAATCCGTATCAAACATAAGCGGGTTAAAGAAACTTGAAGGAACTATGGACACACGAGGTCGATGCGACTTAGATGGCATTCAACTCTTTGTTTTTTGAACGGAAGTTTTACCGTATAGTATATAACATGCACCACACAGTTTCAGAAAGAGAGGTGAGTTCAACGATAAGAGAATGCATTAAAATAATTCGAACTTTACAATTTTATACCAAAATTTTAACAATTTTTTTACCGGATCATTTTATCACTCGCCGAACTCGTCCTTTATTAAATATGTGTGAGGTATGTTATATATCATACGGTGAAATTTTAGCCCAAACCACGGGTCAAAGACAATTTTTTCACTATAAAAGTAAAGTGGAAGTGAATACGGATAATGCTTTATGTTTTAAAATTCTCCATGCTGTTGATGGAGATATGAGCTCAAGGCTTTGCCTTGCTACTACTCTCGGGGATGCAAGAAACATCACCATGACCTCATTTGATTAATATGGTTAATCTTCTCTTACCCTTATTATTGTTGGGAAGAGAGGATCGCCTGGACGTTGGGAAATATAAATTTGAAAGAAAATAACTCTATTACTCACAAGAATAGATTACACGAGTATTACAAAACTCTAAAAAAAAAAAAAAACTCTCAAACTCACACACACTATCTAGGTTGTGATTACACTTCTCTGAGTGATTTTGGGATGATTTACAATGAAAGTTTGCATCTCTATTTATAGCAAAAATTCTATGGCGGTGAATGGTGTGAACGAGGAAGGTTGGCGGAAGTTGGCGGCCGTCATCGTGTTCAAGTTTGCCACTTCCATACGCGTTGTCAACGTCGGCAGCTTTGAACATCTAGATGACGGCTGGAACGGAGCCATCTAGATGACGGCTGGAAAGCATCAATTCTCCCCCTCCAGCCGAATCAACGAACATTCCAGTTATGTCTCTGCATAACTCCAACTTCTCTCGAGTCACCACCTTTGTTAACATATCCGCAGGATTCTCCTTTGTATGGATCTTCACTAGTCTCAACAGTTGTCGATCAATTACCTCGCGTATCCAATGATAGCGAATATCAATATGTTTTGTACAAGAATGGTACATGGAGTTCTTGCTCAAATCTAGAGCACTCTGACTGTCACAATGTACCTTGTACTCCTTTTGCTTGATTCCAAATTCTTGGAGATAACGCTTTAACCACAACATTTCTTTTTCAGCTTCTGCGGCAGCAATTGAAATGTCCCGTTCATATTGATTATAAACGTTCCATATTAATTGATTTCGTCGCGAGGTTTTGACCTGTATATGAGACATTTTTCAAAGACTGTATTCATTTTTAAAACAACCATAACCTTTATTTTATCGATAAAGGTTTAAAAAAGCATTACGTAGATGATCAAATAATGATAATCTAAAATATACCGTTTACACACGACCATTACGTAATGGTTTACAATAAGAATATATTACATCAAAAATAAGTTTCTTGAATGCAGTTTCTACATAATATCATACAAGCATGGACTCCAAATCTTGTCCTTATTTTAGTATGCAACAGCGGAAGCTCTTAATAATCACCTGAGAATAAACATGCTTAAAACGTCAACAAAAATGTTGGTGAGTTATAGGTTTAACCTATATATTATCAAATCATAATAATAAACCACAAGATTTCATATTTCAATATACATCCCATACATAGAGATAAAATTCATTCATATGGTGAATACCTGGTAACCGACATTAACAAGATACATATAAGAATATCCCCTATCATTCCGGGAAATCCTTCGGACATGATAAAAATGAATTCGAAGTACTAAAGCATCCGGTACTTTGGATGGGGTTCGTTAGGCCCAATAGATCTATCTTTAGGATTCGCGTCAATTAGTAGATCGGTTTACTAATTCTTAGGCTACCAAGCAAAAGGGGCATATTCGGCTTCGATCATTCACCCATATAATGTAGTTTCAATTACTTGTGTCTATTTCGTAAAACATTTATAAAACTGCATGTATTCTCATCCCAAAATATTAGATTTTAAAAGTGGGACTATAACTCACTTTCACAGATTTTTACTTCGTCGGGAAGTAAGACTTGGCCACTGGTCGATTCACGAACCTATAACAAATATGTACATATATAACAAAGTATGTTTAAAATATAATTACAACACTTTTAATACATTTTGATGTTTTAAATATTTTCAGTCAGCTGTCCTCGTTAGTAACCTACAACTAGTTGTCCACAGTTAGATGTACAGAAATAAATTGATATATATTATCATGAATCAATCCACGACCCAGTGTATACACGTCTCAGGCTAGATCACAACTCAAAGTATATATATTTTTGGAATCAACCTCAACCCTGTATAGCTAACTCCAACATTACTGCATATAGAGTGTCTATGGTTGTTCCAAATAATATATATATATGGGTCGATATGATATGTCAAAACATTTGCATACGTGTCTATGGTATCTCAAGATTAGATAATATATTAGAATACATATATAATACAATATAAGTTAGCTAGGATATGATTTGTATATAGAATTGTTAATATTTCCCGTAGCTACAAAAATCAAAAAATATCCAATCTTGTTTTACCCATAACTTCTTCATTTTAAATCCGTTTTGAGTGAATAAAATTGCTATGGTTTCATATTGAACTCTATTTTATGAATCTAAACAGAAAAAGTATAGGTTTATAGTCGGAAATATAAGTTACAAGTCGTTTTTGTAAGAGGTAGTCATTTCAGTCGAAAGAACGACGTCTTGATGACCATTTTGAAAAACATACTTCCACTTTGAGTTTAACCATGATTTTTGGATATAGTTTCATGTTCATAAGAAAAATAATTTTCCCAGAAGAACAACTTTTAAATCAAAGTTTATCATAGTTTTTAATTATCAAACCCAAAACAGCCTGCGGTGTTACTACGACGGCGTATGTCCGGTTTTACGGTGTTTTTCGTGTTTTCAGGTTTTAATTCATTAAGTTAGCATATCATATAGATATAGAACATGTGTTTAGTTGATTTTAAAAGTCAAGTTATAAGGATTAACTTTTGTTTGCGAACAAGTTTAGAATTAACTAAACTATGTTCTAGTGATTTCAAGTTTAAACCTTCGAATAAGATAGCTTTATATATATGAATCGAATGATGTTATGAACATCATTACTACCTCGAGTTTTGTGGATAAACCTACTGGAAAAGAGACAAATGGATCTAGCTTTAAAGGATCTTGGATGGCTTGAAAGTTCTTGAAGTAGAATCATGACACGAAAACAAGTTCAAGTAAGATTTCCACTCGAAATAAGATTGTTATAGTTATAGAAATTGAATCAAAGTTTGAATATGAGTATTACCTTGTATTAGAAAGATATCTTACTGTAAATAAGAAAGATTTCTTGAGGTTGGATGATCACTCTATAAGATTGGAAGTAAGCTAGCAAACTTGGAAGTATTCTTGATTTTATGAAACTAGAACTTGTTGAATTTATGAAGAACACTTAGAACTTGAAGATAGAACTTGAGAGAGATCAATTATATGAAGAAAATTGAAGAATGAAAGTGTTTGTAGGTGTTTTTGGTCGTTGGTGTATGGATTAGATATAAAGGATATGTAATTTTGTTTTCATGTAAATAAGTCATGAATGATTACTCATATTTTTGTAATTTTATGAGATATTTCATGCTAGTTGCCAAATGATGGTTCCCACATGTGTTAGGTGATTCACATGGGCTGCTAAGAGCTGATCATTGGAGTGTATATACCAATAGTACATACATCTAAAAGATGTGTATTGTACGAGTACGAATACGGGTGCATACGAGTAGAATTGTTGATGAAACTGAACGAGGATGTAATTGTAAGCATTTTTGTTAAGTAGAAGTATTTTGATAAGTGTTTTGAAGTCTTTCAAAAGTGTATGAATACATATTAAAACACTACATGTATATACATTTTAACTAAGTCGTTAAGTCATCGTTAGTCGTTACATGTAAGTGTTGTTTTGAAACCTTTAAGTTAACGATCTTGTTAAATGTTGTTAACCCAATGTTTATAATATCAAATGAGATTTTAAATTATTATATTATCATGATATTATGATGTATGAATATCTCTTAATATGATATATATACATTAAATGTCGTTACAACGATAATCGTTACATATATGTCTCGTTTCAAAATCATTAAGTTAGTAGTCTTGTTTTTACATATGTAGTTCATTGTTAATATACTTAATGATATGTTTACTTATCATAATATCATGTTAACTATATATATATCCATATATATTTCATCATATAGTTTTTACAAGTTTTAACGTTCGTGAATCACCGGTCAACTTGGGTGGTCAATTGTCTATATGAAACCTATTTCAATTAATCAAGTCTTAACAAGTTTGATTACTTAACATGTTGGAAACACTTAATCATGTAAATAACAATTTCATTTAATATATATATAAACATGGAAAAGTTCGGGTCACTACAGTACCTACCCGTTAAATAAATTTCGTCCCAAAATTTTAAGCAGTTGGAGGTGTTGACGTATCTTCTGGAAATAAATGCGGGTATTTCTTCTTCATCTGATCTTCTCGTTCCCAGGTGAACTCGGGTCCCCTACGAGCATTCCATCGAACCTTAACAATTGGTATCTTGTTTTGCTTAAGTCTTTTAACCTCACGGTCCATTATTTCGACGGGTTCTTCGATGAATTGAAGTTTTTCGTTGATTTGGATTTCATCTAACGGAATAGTGAGATCTTCTTTAGCAAAAAATTTTTTCAAATTCGAGACGTGAAAAGTGTTATGTACAGCCGCGAGTTGTTGAGGTAACTCAAGTCGGTAAGCTACTGGTCCGACACGATCAATAATCTTGAATGGTCCAATATACCTTGAATTTAATTTCCCTCGTTTACCAAATCGAACAACGCCTTTCCAAGGTGCAACTTTAAGCATGACTATCTCTCCAATTTCAAATTCTATATCTTTTCTTTTAATGTCAGCGTAGCTCTTTTTTCGACTTTGGGCGGTTTTCAACCGTTGTTGAATTTGGATGATCTTCTCGGTAGTTTCTTGTATTATCTCCGGACCCGTAATCTGTCTATCCCCCACTTCACTCCAAAAAATCGGAGACCTGCATTTTCTACCATAAAGTGCTTCAAACGGCGCCATCTCAATGCTTGAATGGTAGCTGTTATTGTAGGAAAATTCTGCTAACGGTAGATGTCGATCCCAACTATTTATGAAATCAATAACACATGCTCGTAGCATGTCTTCAAGCATTTGTATCGTCCTTTCGTTCTGCCCATCAGTTTGTGGATGACAGGCAGTACTCATGTCTAGACGAGTTCCTAATGCTTGCTGTAATGTCTGCCAGAATCTTGAAATAAATCTGCCATCCCTATCAGAGATAATAGAGATTGGTATTCCATGGCAGGAAGTGTGCTGATTTGGTGAGACGATCAACTATTACCCAAATAGTATCAAAACCACTTGCAGTCCTTGGCAATTTAGTGATGAAATCCATGGTAATGTTTTCCCATTTCCATTCCGGGATTTCGGGTTGTTGAAGTAGACCTGATGGTTTCTGATGCTCAGCTTTGACCTTAGAACACGTCAAACATTCTCCTACGTATTTGGCAACATCGGCTTTCATACCCGGCCACCAAAAATGTTTCTTGAGATCCTTGTACATCTTCCCCGTTCCAGGATGTATTGAGTATCTGGTTTTATGAGCTTCTCTAAGTACCATTTCTCTCATATCTCCAAATTTTGGTACCCAAATCCTTTCAGCCTTATACCGGGTTCCGTCTTCCCGAATATTTAGATGCTTCTCCGATCCTTTGGGTATTTCATCCTTTAAATTTCCCTCTTTTAAAACTCCTTGTTGCGCCTCCTTTATTTGAGTAGTAAGGTTATTGTGAATCATTATATTCATAGATTTTACTCGAATGGGTTCTCTGTCCTTCCTGCTCAAGGCGTCGGCTACCACATTTGCTGAGACGACCCAACCTTAACCATAAGGACGAATACAATAACATATGATTTCATCGCGAGGTATTGACCTCTATATGCGACATTTTTCAAAAACTGCATTTGTTTTTACAATATAAACCATAGCTTTTATTACAAATACAAGGTTTAAACAACTTAATAATGATTATCGTTTAGCGATAATCTTAGACTTACAAACTTTACATGTGATAATAACAATACGACCTCCAACATATTTTACATTACAAATCCTTCGATATGCAGTTTTATTTTTGACACAAATATGCATACTCAAGATCTTGCTTAAATTCAACATGTTGCAGCGGAAGCTTTTAGTTATCACCTGAGAATAAACATGCTTAAAACGTCAACATAAAGTTGGTGAGATATAGGTTTAATGCCGGCAGCGTTATAAATATAGACCACAAGATTTCATATGTAAACATTTTAATAAAAATATTCTAAGTTGTTGAGCACTTGGTAACCATACTTAACATTTAATCAACGTCGCATATTCTCTTTATTATGAAATCTCCCTACACCGTACCAAGTGTAGTAACGAAACGAAGTACTGTGCAACCGTTAAATACTGGTCGTCCAGTCCGGTTGGGGTTATCAGGCCCGATAGATCTATCAACAGGATTCGCGTTTACAAAACCCATGTAAATTGTAGTTACCAAGCTACAGAGAAATATGCCAGTAGTACAACTCAACGTAGAATATATATTTTTAGTCACTTGTGTCTATAACGTAAATCATAAAATGCATGTATTCTCATCCCGAAATATTTAAAGTTTAAAAGTGGGACTATATACTCACTTTTGTCTTGAAGATAATAACACGACTTGGTCTCCGATTGATATCACGAACCTAACCATATGTAATATATCAATATATTTTCTTTTTAAGAAATAAACGTTTCATATATATACTTTTAATACTTTTAATATTTTCTTGGTCCGTAGTTAGCAGTCCAATGTTAGTAATCCTCAATTAGTTGCTTAATAAAATAAATAAAGACCCCATCGTATTCATATTGATCGGAATTAATCTTGACCCACGGTACCGTGTTGTCAAATGACGTGTTGCGTACATAAAGTACCGGTGTTGTCAAATGACGTGTTGCGTACGTACATGAGGTCTTATGATTAATCTTCTCGTGTTGTTTACGGGTGGTCCTGAAATATATAAAATTAAATCATGAGTAAATATATATGAAATATCATATTAATTAGGAAAGATATGATTTATTTAATTTTTCTCCAATTATTTTCGTTGTTAAACAAGCTTTGGACACCCGATCTTATTTTAGTCGTAGTTTCTTCGTTACAACTCCGTTTTTGTTGATTCAACTTGCCATCTCCTTGGATCGAGTCAAAATTTAAGAATATGAACTGTAAATATCATGGTTTATAATCGGAATCACAGGTTATAGTCCAAACTCTAGGTGAATCTTATGAAAGTAATCATTTTTGTTACAAAAACATCATTTAATGTTTTTCTAAAAATACTTATACTTTGAATTAAACCATGAAATTTTTATGTGTTAACATATTTATAAGAAATATCATTTTTCCAGAACATGAACTTCTAATTCAAAGTTCAAGATGGTTTTTAATTATCCAACCCAAAACAGCCCCCGGTTACACTCCGACGACATAGATTCAGTTTTAAGATATTCTTTGTAAAAACAAGTTGTATCTTGTTAAGTTAACATATCATTATGATATATTACAGGTCTTGAAGTGTTTTAAAAGTTAAGTTAGAAGGATCTATTTAGTTTGCGAACAAGTTTGAAATCATTCAAACTATGTTCTTGTTGTTAAAATTTTATATCTCAAAATAAGATAGCTATATAAATTTGAATCGAAAAAGATTTTTAACAAAGTTACTACCTCAAGTTACTTGGACAAGATTGCTGTAAAAGATGATTAAAATCCTAGAACCAAAAGAGTGGTGAAGTTGGATTAAAAGGTTGGTAGTAAACTTATAAATTTGGAAGGATTTTTGAAGTGTTTTTGGAAGGATTTTCTTATGGTATTTAAGTGTTGTTTTTATGGCTAGATCTTCATGGATACTAGCTGAATGGTTATGGGTTCCTTATGACTTGTAAGTAGGTGTTTTTAGAGAGTAATTTGGAAGTGAGATGATGAGCTAAAAATGAAATGATGGAGAGCCTTTAAAAACATGAATGGTAAAAACAAGGACAAATTTTTATGTTGTAATCTTGTGAAATTAGTCAACAAACTTCCAAATTCCAATTACCTTATACATAAGGCAATAACATGGCTGATTAAAAAGGTTGATTTGATGTGTATATACCAATAGTAAATACATCTAGAAGATGGGTATGATACGGGTACCTATACCCTAGGTGTACGTATAGAAATCTTTGAGAAAACGGAACGAGGATTCAAATATAGCTATCTTTTGTAAATATACTTATATTGTTTTATGTATGTAAGCCCTTTAAAAGTGATAAAATACATATCTATACAATGCATGTATAAATATTATAGGTTATAAGTATTTATTTCGAAAAACGTTACGTATAGTTATCATTTTGAAAACTTAAGTTAGTAGTTTCAAAATATACTTATAACTCATTGTTATTAATACACAATGGGATGTTAAAACATTCTTAGATCATGTTGAATATATATAAATACATATATATACACAAACGTATAATTATCGTATGTTATATAGTTCGTGATATCATCGGTCAAATTGGACGGTCAAACGTTGTGTAAAACTCTTTTCAAAAACATAAATCTCAACAATTTAGATTGCTTATCATGTTGGTAAGGTTTAATTTATGTAAATATTAATCTTATAAGTGTAAAACGATCGGAAAAATCCGGGTCGTTACATTACCTACCCGTTAAATAAATTTCGTCCCGAAATTTTAAAATTGTACCTATTGTGCGTCATCGGAAAACAGATGTGGGTACTTTTGTTTCATTTGATCCTCTCATTCCCAAGTAAACTCGGGACCCCTTCGAGCATTCCAACGAACCTTGACGATTGGTATGTTGCTCTGCTTAAGCCGTTTAACCTCACGGTCCATGATTTCGACTGGTTCTTCTATGAATTGTAGTTTCTCGTTGACTTGAATTTCTTCAAGAGGAATGGTGAGATCTTCCTTTGCAAGACATTTCTTAAGGTTTGAGATGTGAAATGTATTATGTACTCCGGCGAGTTGTTGTGGTAATTCGAGTCGATAAGCTACCGGTCCAATGCGTTCGATGATCTTGAACGGGCCTATATACCTTGGGTTCAGTTTACCTCTTTTTCCAAAACGTATTACACCTTTCCAAGGTGACACCTTTAACATAACCATGTCACCGATCTGAAACTCTAATGGTTTCCTTCGGACATCGGCGTAGCTCTTTTGGCGACTACGGGCTGTTTTCAATTTCTCCTTGATTTGCACTATCTTCTCAGTAGTTTCATGGATGATCTCGGGTCCAGTTAATTGTCGATCTCCTACTTCGTTCCAACAGATAGGGGATCTACACTTCCTTCCATACAGTGCTTCGAATGGTGCCGCTTTAATGCTCGCATGATAACTATTATTATACGAGAATTCTGCTAATGGTAGATATTTATCCCATCCGTTTCCAAAATCGATCACACATGCCCTAAGCATGTCTTCAAGAGTCTGAATTGTTCTTTCACTCTGCCCGTCAGTTTGCGGATGATATGCGGTACTCATATCCAAACGAGTTCCTAGGGCCTCCTGTAGTGATTGCCAGAACTTTGATGTAAATCTACTATCACGATCGGATATAATGGAAATAGGTATTCCATGCCTTGAAACAATTTCCTTTATGTATAATCGTAATAGTTTCTCCATTCTATCCGTTTCCTTTATAGGCAAGAAATGTGCAGATTTGGTGAGACGATCAACTATTACCCAAATGGTGTCATAACCCCAGGCAGTCTTAGGTAATTTTGTGATGAAATCCATGATAATACCATCCCATTTCCATTCTGGGATTTCTGGTTGTTAAAGTAATCCTGACGGCTTCTGGTGTTCTGCTTTGACTTTGGAACAAGTTAAACATTCCCCAACATATGTTGCAACGTCTGTCTTCAAATTAGGCCACCAATAATGCGTCTTAAGATCTTGATACATCTTTCCAACTCCAGGATGTATCGAGTATCTTGTCTTATGTGCCTCATTCAATATTAACTTCCTTAATCCACCCAACTTTGGTACCCAAATACGGTTTACAAAATATCGAATTCCATCTTCCCGCATAATGAGTTGTTTCCCATACTTCTTCATTATTTCATTTCCTATGTTTTCTTTAGTAAGAGCTTCTCGTTGAGCCTCTTTGATTTGTGAGTTGAGATTCATGCGAATTTTTATGTTCATTGCTCGTACTCGAATTGGTTCTCGTTTCTTTCTGCTTAAAGCGTCGGCCACTACATTCGCTTTCCCGGGATGATAGCGAATCTCACAATCGTAGTCGTTTATCAGCTCGACCCACCTACGTTGCCTCATGTTCAGCTGTTTCTGATCGAAAATATGTTGAAGGCTTTTATGATCAGTAAACACAGTGCATTTAACTCCATATAAATAGTGTCTCCATATTTTCAATGCAAACACTACTGCCCCCAATTCTAGATCATGCGTCGTATAATTCCGCTCGTGAATCTTCAATTGTCGGGATGCGTATGCAATAACTTTCTTTCGTTGCATAAGGACGCAACCAAAACCTTGTCGCGAAGCGTCACAATATATCTCAAAATCATCGTTCCTTTCAGGTAACGATAAAATAGGTGCCGTGGTCAACTTCTTCTTGAGTAATTGAAATGCATTCTCCTGCTCAAAGGTCCATTCGTACTTCTTCCCTTTTTGTGTTAACGCTGTCAATGGTTTAGCTATTCGGGAAAAATCTTGAATAAACCTTCTATAATAACCGGCTAAACCCAAAAATTGGCGTATCTGCGTTGGTGTCTTAGGAGTCTCCCATTTTTCAATGGCCTCAATTTTAGCTGGGTCAACCTGAA
Organism: Rutidosis leptorrhynchoides; assembly: GCF_046630445.1. Lineage (NCBI taxonomy): Eukaryota > Viridiplantae > Streptophyta > Magnoliopsida > Asterales > Asteraceae > Rutidosis > Rutidosis leptorrhynchoides. Next base: position 187,035,562 of record NC_092336.1, on the reverse strand, counting down.
TTCCTTTGCTACTACCAACATGGCCAAGAAATTGCACTTCTTTCAACCAAAACGCACACTTAGAAAATTTGGCGTATAATTGTTCTTTTCTTAACAATTCTAATACCAATCTTAAATGCTGTTCATGCTCTTGCTCACTCTTGGAATAGATAAGAATATCGTCAATGAAAACGATAACAAACTTATCTAAATACGGACTACAAACTCGATTCATGAGGTCCATGAATACAGCTGGCGCATTCGTTAATCCAAACGGCATGACCAAAAATTCATAATGACCGTAGCGTGTCCGAAAAGCAGTTTTCGGAATATCTTCTTCTTTGACGCGTAGTTGATGATAGCCCGACCTTAGGTCGATTTTTGAGTAAACACATGATCCTTGCAATTGATCAAATAAGTCATCAATTCTCGGTAGTGGATACCGATTCTTGATAGTTAACTTATTTAATTCACGATAATCTATACACATTCGGAAAGATCCGTCTTTCTTCTTGACGAATAAAATCGGAGCTCCCCACGGTGAAGTGCTCGGTCGAATGAAACCACGGTCCAGTAATTCTTGTAACTGGCTTTGTAACTCTTTCATCTCAGATGGTGCAAGTCTATATGGAGCACGAGCCACTGGTGCAGCTCCTGGTACTAGATCTATTTGAAATTCTACAGATTTAAATGGAGGTAATCCCGGCAACTCTTCTGGAAAGACTTCAGGAAAATCTCTTGCCACAGGCACGTCATTGATGCTCTTCACTTTCTCCTTCGTTTCGACTTTATTAACATGTGCTAAGATAGCATAGCACCCTTTCTTCAAGCACTTTTGAGCTTTCAAATAACTAATGAGTTTTAGCTTTGAGTTACCCTTCTCTCCATAAATCATTACTGGCGTTTTATCCTTACGAGGAATGCGAATTGCCTTCTTGGCGCACACAACTTCAGCTCCTATTTTGGACATCCAGTCCATGCCGACTATTACATCAAAACTTCCTAATTCTACGGGTATCAAATCAATCTTAAATGTTTCTCCGGCTAAATTTATTTTACAATCACGACAAATTTTATCGGCTTTAATTAGTTTACCATTAGCTAACTCAATCATGTACTTAGCATCTAAAGGTAATGATGAACAATTCAATTTAGCGTAAAAGTCTCTACTCACGTAACTTCTATCGGCACCAGTATCAAATATAATAGATGCGGATAAGTTATTAATGGTAAACGTACCCGTAACAAGCTCCGGGTCTTCACACGCCTCTCTAGCATTAATAACAAATGCTCTTCCACGTGCAGATCCATTATTCTTCTCTGGATTCGGACACTGGCTCTTATAATGACCCTGTTTCCCACACCCATAACAAGTAACAGTGGCCAAGGCAGTTCTATTTGCATTGGTGGCAGGAGTCTTGGTACCGTTTGTATTTGTAGCGGGAACCCTACAATCTTCAGCAAGATGACCTTTTCTATTACAATTGTTGCACAAAATGTTACAATAACCAGAATGATGTTTGTGGCATCTGTTACATAAAGGATTTCGTCCTTTGTAACCTGAGTTTGAACTGCTACCCGCACCTTGCGTGGTTTCTTGTTTCTTGTTGGATTGTTGATGATTACCTTCCCACTTTCTTTTGTTTCCCGATGTCTTGACATCGGTGTTCTTATCCAGAATAATCTGGTCCATCAACTCGTTCGCCATGGTGATGGCTTCGTGAATAGTCTTGGGTTTCGATGCTGTAACATTTGCTTTGACATTTTTAGGCAAACCATCTTTGTACAGTTCTATCTTCCGTTCTTCGGTTGGTACCAATTCGGGACATAGCAAAGCTAATTCCATGAATCGCTGATTGTAGTTGGTGAGTTCAGTACCAACAACTTTCAGGCTTCGTAATTCAGCTTCCAACTTCCTAACCTCGTTCCTTGGACAATATTCGTTGATTAGCATTGTTTTGAATTCTTCCCAGGGAGTATCATAAGCTACATCTCCTCCTACGGCCTTCACATAGTTTTTCCACCATGTGAGTGCACTATCTTGTAGGGTGCACGATGCATACTTGGTCATGTCCTTCTCAATACAACCACTGATTTTAAACACAGACTCAATCTTTTCGATCCACCGGGTTAAACCGACCGGTCCTTCTGTTCCACTGAATGATGAGGGTTTGCAACCTTGAAAAGTTTTGTAAGTGCACCCCACACGAGGATTTGGGTTAACTGCAGCACCTCTTGCAGCCTCGACCCATAACATTCTGTCGTTCACTCGCTGATTGATGAGTTCCTGGATTTCTTGTTCCGTCATTCGGTTCAATCGCGCCATAATCTTTAATAAGAATGAAAAAAAATAATTATTCACATGGAATATTATAGATGTAGTATGTATTTACAGTACATCGTAGCTTATTAATAATATGAACCAGTTATTATTATAAAAGCCTTTTCTTCTTATTAGCGTTTTATAATTATATCTAGGGTAGTACCTACCCGTTAAAGTTCATACTTAATAGCTTAGTACGAAAATCATTTACTACCACCCAAATAATACTTAACCATGGAAAATTATTGCATTTCACACTTCACTATTTTACATATGCTTATCTTACATCAAACATTAAGCAAACCACACTAGTAATATTATACACAACATTATATGATCCCATGGTTTAAAACAACAGCGCATCATTTAACCCAAAGCGTTTGTGTTCAAAGAAATCGCTTAAAGGTTATCCTGGTTGTCTCCCTGCGTTTTGGCTGAGGAACCGAAGAACTGGATGTCGGGATAGAACTAATAGGAATAGCGGGAATAGGTGTGGAAGTATCTGGTGGAGTTGGTGCCACAACATCCTCTCTAGACTCGGGATTTTGATTTTCCATTTCAGTAGCCTTTCGTTTCCTTCCTCGTTCGAACTTGTCTTTCGTAATTTCCTGTATTTCTTCCTCCTCAGGATCACTTTCCGTTTCCTCTTCAATTGATTCATCCGGAACTTGTGAGTCTTCCCCAAAGGTGTCGTTTTCATCATCGGATAGGTTAATGACTGGAACACCATCTGAAGATTCTGGTTCGGAGTCGCTGAATATGATAACAAGTTCTAAGCCAGACATCTATCACATAACAACTAGTAAATTAGTATCACATAATATTTACATATTAATTTTTAACCAACAATGATAAGCAATATTTTTTTCAAAATCAAACACGGTCAAAGTCCAGACTCACTAATGCATCCTAACAAACTCGATAAGATACACTAATGCAAATTTTCTGGTTCTCTAAGACCAACGCTCTGATACCACATGAGACGAACCGACCTTAACCATAAGGACGAATACAATAACATATGATTTCATCGCGAGGTATTGACCTCTATATGCGACATTTTTCAAAAACTGCATTTGTTTTTACAATATAAACCATAGCTTTTATTACAAATACAAGGTTTAAACAACTTAATAATGATTATCGTTTAGCGATAATCTTAGACTTACAAACTTTACATGTGATAATAACAATACGACCTCCAACATATTTTACATTACAAATCCTTCGATATGCAGTTTTATTTTTGACACAAATATGCATACTCAAGATCTTGCTTAAATTCAACATGTTGCAGCGGAAGCTTTTAGTTATCACCTGTGAATAAACATGCTTAAAACGTCAACATAAAGTTGGTGAGATATAGGTTTAATGCCGGCAGCGTTATAAATATAGACCACAAGATTTCATATGTAAACATTTTAATAAAAATATTCTAAGTTGTTGAGCACTTGGTAACCATACTTAACATTTAATCAACGTCGCATATTCTCTTTATTATGAAATCTCCCTACACCGTACCAAATGTAGTAACGAAACGAAGTACAGTACAACCGTTAAATACTGGTCGTCCAGTCCGGTTGGGGTTGTCAGGCCCGATAGATCTATCAACAGGATTCGCGTTTACAAAACCCATGTAAATTGTAGTTACCAAGCTACAGAGAAATATGCCAGTAGTACAACTCAACGTAGAATATATATTTTTAGTCACTTGTGTCTATAACGTAAATCATAAAATGCATGTATTCTCATCCCGAAATATTTAAAGTTTAAAAGTGGGACTATATACTCACTTTTGTCTTGAAGATAATAACACGACTTGGTCTCCGATTGATATCACGAACCTAACCATATGTAATATATCAATATATTTTCTTTTTAAGAAATAAACGTTTCATATATATACTTTTAATACTTTTAATATTTTCTTGGTCCGTAGTTAGCAGTCCAATGTTAGTAATCCTCAATTAGTTGCTTAATAAAATAAATAAAGACCCCATCATATTCATATTGATCGGAATTAATCTTGACCCACGGTACCGTGTTGTCAAATGACGTGTTGCGTACATAAAGTACCGGTGTTGTCAAATGACGTGTTGCGTACGTACATGAGGTCTTATGATTAATCTTCTCGTGTTGTTTACGGGTGGTCCTGAAATATATAAAATTAAATCATGAGTAAATATATATGAAATATCATATTAATTAGGAAAGATATGATTTATTTAATTTTTCTCCAATTATTTTCGTTGTTAAACAAGCTTTGGACACCCGATCTTATTTTAATCGTAGTTTCTTCGTTACAACTCCGTTTTTGTTGATTCAACTTGCCATCTCCTTGGATCGAGTCAAAATTTAAGAATATGAACTGTAAATATCATGGTTTATATTCGGAATCACAGGTTATAGTCCAAACTCTAGGTGAATCTTATGAAAGTAATCATTTTTGTTACAAAAACATCATTTAATGTTTTTCTAAAAATACTTATACTTTGAATTAAACCATGAAATTTTTATGTGTTAACATATTTATAAGAAATATCATTTTTCCAGAACATGAACTTCTAATTCAAAGTTCAAGATGGTTTTTAATTATCCAACCCAAAACAGCCCCCGGTTACACTCCGACGACATAGATTCAGTTTTAAGATATTCTTTGTAAAAACAAGTTGTATCTTGTTAAGTTAACATATCATTATGATATATTACAGGTCTTGAAGTGTTTTAAAAGTTAAGTTAGAAGGATCTATTTAGTTTGCGAACAAGTTTGAAATCATTCAAACTATGTTCTTGTTGTTAAAATTTTATATCTCAAAATAAGATAGCTATATAAATTTGAATTGAAAAAGATTTTTAACAAAGTTACTACCTCAAGTTACTTGGACAAGATTGCTGTAAAAGATGAGTAAAATCCTAGAACCAAAAGAGTGGTGAAGTTGGATTAAAAGGTTGGTAGTAAACTTATAAATTTGGAAGGATTTTTGAAGTGTTTTTGGAAGGATTTTCTTATGGTATTTAAGTGTTGTTTTTATGGCTAGATCTTCATGGATACTAGCTGAATGGTTATGGGTTCCTTATGACTTGTAAGTAGGTGTTTTTAGAGAGTAATTTGGAAGTGAGATGATGAGCTAACAATGAAATGATGGAGAGCCTTTAAAAACATGAATGGTAAAAACAAGGACAAATTTTTATGTTGTAATCTTGTGAAATTAGTCAACAAACTTCCAAATTCCAATTACCTTATACATAAGGCAATAACATGGCTGATTAAAAAGGTTGATTTGATGTGTATATACCAATAGTAAATACATCTAGAAGATGGGTATGATACGGCCCACACACTCTTCGAGTAAATAAGTATGTCATCGATGAAAACAATGACAAACTTGTCAAGATATGGCCCACACACTCAGTTCATGAGGTCCATGAACACAGCTGGTGCGTTAGTCAATCCAAATGGCATAACCATAAACTCGTAATGACCGTAACGCGTCCTAAAAGCAGTCTTTGGAATATCATCCTCCTTCACCCGCATTTCATGATATCCAGAACGTAAATCGATCTTCGAATAAACAGACGAGCCTTGTAGTTGATCAAATAAGTCGTCGATTCTCGGTAGTGGGTAGCGGTTCTTGATGGTAAGTTTGTTCAACTCTCGGTAGTCGATACACAACCTGAATGTACCATCTTTCTTCTTGACAAACAAAACAGGAGCTCCCCACGGTGATGTGCTTGGTCGAATGAAACCACGCTCAAAAAGTTCTTGTAATTGGCTCTGAAGTTCCTTCATTTCTCTAGGTGCGAGTCTGTATGGAGCACGAGCTATTGGTGCAGCTCCCGGTACAAGGTCTATTTGAAATTCAACGGATCGGTGTGGAGGTAGTCCCTGTAATTCTTTCGGAAATACATCGGGAAATTCTTTTGCGACGGGAATATCATTGATGTTCTTTTATTCAGAATTGACTTTCTCGACGCGTGCTAGCACAGCATAGCAACCTTTTCTTATTAATTTTTGTACCTTCAGGTTACTAATAAGATTTAACTTTGCGTTGCTCTTTTCTCCGTACACCATTAAGGGTTTTCCTTTTTCTCGTATAATGCGAATTGCATTTTTGTAACAAACGATCTCTGCTTTTACTTCTTTCAACCAGTCCATACCGATTATCACATCAAAACTCCCTAACTCTACTGGTATCAAGTCAATCTTAAATGTTTCACTAACCAATTTAATTTCTCGATTCCGACATATATTATCTGCTGAAATTAATTTACCATTTGCTAATTAGAGTAAAAATTTACTATCCAAAGGTGTCAATGGGCAACTTAATTTAGCACAAAATTCTCTACTCATATAGCTTCTATCCGCACCCGAATCAAATAAAACATAAGCAGATTTATCGTCAATAAGAAACGTACCCGTAACAAGCTCCGTGTCTTCCTGTGCTTCTGCCGCATTAATATTGAAAACTCTTCCACGGCCCTGCCCATTAGTATTCCCCTGATTCGGGCAATTTCTAATAATGTGGCCCGATTTTCCACATTTATAACAAACAACGTTGGTATTACTTGCTCCGACACTATTCGTTTCGGCATTACTTGTTTTGGCATTATTTTCTCCTTTAGTTCTGTTAAACTTTGGTCCGTAGACCTCACACTTTGTCGCACTATGACCATTTCTTTTACACCTGTTGCAAAATGTCGTGCAAAACCCCTGGTGATTTTCTTCACACCTATGACATGGCTGTTTTTGGTTTTTGTTGTCGTTGTTGTTATTGAGGTTGTTGTTGGGATTGTTATTGTTGTTGAAACGGTTGTTGTAGTTGTTGTTGTTGTTGGGATGTTTGTTGTAGTTATTGTTAGGATTGCTGTTATTGTTGCGATTGTTGTTGCGGTTGTTGGGATAGTTGTTGTGATTGTGGTTGTAATTGTTATTGTTGTTGTACTGGTGACTCTTGTCACCGTTTTCCTCCCACTTCCTCTTGAGTTGTTTCGTGTTAGCTTCTTCGGCCGCCTGCTCTTTAATTCTTCCCTCAATCTGATTTATGAGTTTATGAGCCATTCGACTTGCCTTCTGTATAGAAGCGGGCTCGTGTGAACTTACATCTTCTTGAATCCTTACTGGTAACCCTTTTACAAACGCGTCGATCTTCTCTTCTTCATCTTCGAATGCTCCCGAGCACAATAGGCACAACTCTGTGAATCGTCGTTCATATGTGGTAACGTCGAACCCTTGTGTTCGTAACTCTCTAAGTTCTGCCTTGAGTTTATTGACTTCGTTTCTAGGACGGTACTGCTCGTTCATCAATTGCTTAAATGCCGACCACGGTAGTGCGTAAGCAGCATTTTGTCCTACCTGTTCAAGATAGGTGTTCCACCACGTTAACGCAGTACCTGTGAAGGTATGCGTAGCGTACTTAACTTTTTCCTCTTCAGTACACTTACTTATGGCAAACACCAATTCGACTTTCTCGGTCCACCGTTTCAATCCAATTGGTCCTTCGGTTCCATCAAATTCCAAAGGTTTGCATGCAGTGAATTCTTTGTAGGTGCATCCTACACGATTTCTTGCGCCGTTAGCTGCATTGCTAGATTTAGCATTATTGTTGGTATGTAGCGCAGCCTGTACTGCGGCTATGTTTGCAGCAAGAAAGGTACGAAATTCCTCTTCGTTCATATTCATGGTGTGTCGAGTAGTCGGTGCCATTTCCTTCAAAATAGACAACTGAATCGAGTTAATCATACAGAATATTAAGAGTAGCCAATAGTATTTCGTAGCATAATATGAACTCATTTATAAAAGCTTTTTCTTCATATTAGCGTTTTATAAGTTTAAATTCGGGTACTACCTACCCGTTAAGTTCATACTTATTAGCTAATATACAATTCAACTACTACAATTCCATATGAAAAACTGATTATAATAATATATCACATACAAATATTCTTCAAACTTACAACTTCGCTATATTACATATAACATGAAATATAGTACACTATGATACAGGACAGTTTTGAAGATAAATCTAGTTAATACGCAAGTTGTTCAGCAAAGGAAATAAAGACACGTAATTCATAAGTCCAGAAACAAGTCATGCATTCTGGTTTTACTAGGACGACTTCTCATCCTTGGTCTTGTGGAAAATAACCGTTATGACCATTGGCTAGGCAGCATGTTGTAACGTCGTCAAAAGGACGAGGGTTTCGTAATGTCCAACAGCCCCGTAATAATCTAAACACCTTGTTTCTCACCCCAACTACTGAATCCGTCACTTGTGGGAAGGTTTTATTTAAAATTTGCAATCCAATATTCTTTTTCTCGCTTTGGTAAGAAGCGAACATCACTAACCCGTAAGCATAACATGCTTCTTTATGTTGCATGTTAGAAGCTCTTTCTAATTCACGAAATCCTATGTTGGGATATGTTGAGTCAAAATAGGTTCTTAACCCGTAGCGTAAAATTGCATTTAGGTTCCCCGCATTTAATGCTTTAAAGAAAACACGGCGTAACTTACGGTCTCCCCAATGTGATATACCCCACCTATCAAAGGAAAGCCTTTTATAAACTAAGGCATTTTCGGAAAGTCTTTCAAATGTTTGACAAGTTAATTTCGCCATAACTAAATGTGTTGATGAATTCTGACCGACTCTAGACAAGATTTCCTCAATCATATCCTCTGGTAGGTCTTCTAAAATATTCGGTTGTCTACCCTTAACGTCCATTTTGTTTTTATACTGTAAAATAGACAAGGATTAGATTCGTAATAACAAACAATACAAGCAATTTTTACATAGAACATAAAAGTACAAGCACACTACAATACATTTATTACACAACATGCTCACACCCCTCTAATCTGAATCACTGGTTTCTTCTTCTTCGGACTTGGTTCTTTTTCCTAATCTTTTAGGGATATATGATGTTCCTCTAATACGAGTCGTCATTTTCCACATTGGTTTAGAAAAACCTGGTGGTTTAGAGGTTCCCGGGTTATTGTCACGATATTGAAAATACGGGTGTTGACGGTACATATAAAGTTCATCGGGGTCGGAATCAGATTTCTCTATTTTGATGCATTTTCCCTTATTATTTTCTTTTGCCTCATTAAATTGGGTCGGGGTAATTTCTATAACATCGTCGGAATCCTCATCAGGATCAGATTCATCGGAAAATTGGTAATTTTCCCAATATTTTGCTTCCTTAGCGGAAACACCATTGACCATTATTAACTTTGGTCCATTGGTTGAGGATTTTCTTTTATTTGACCGGTTTTCTGTGGTTCCTACTATTCCTCCCTCCGGAACCTCTTCTTCTTCTTCTTCCGGTTCCTCTTCTTCTGGTTCCTCTTCTTCCGGTTCCGTTTCCTCTTCTTCCGGTTCTTCGGGAACTTGTGAATCTTGCCAATATATATTCGACTCTTCGTTATTATTAGGTGAGTCAATGGGATTTGCGCTAGACGTAGACATGTATCACACAATATCAAATATGTTAAGAGATTAATATATCACATAATATTTACATGTTAATAATATATAGTTTCCAACAAAAATGTTAAGCAATCATTTTTAAAGAAAATACGGTCGAAGTCCAGACTCACTAATGCATCCTAACAAACTCGATAAGACACACTAATGCAAATTTTCTGGTTCTCTAAGACCAACGCTCGGATACCAACTGAAATGTCCCGTTCATATTGATTATGAACGTTCCATATTAATTGATTTCGTCGCGAGGTTTTGACCTCTATATGAGACGTTTTTCAAAGACTGCATTCATTTTTAAAATAACCATAACCTTTATTTTATCGATAAAGGTTTAAAAAAGCATTACGTAGATTATCAAATAATGATAATCTAAAATATACCGTTTACAAACGACCATTACATAATGGTTTACAATAAGAATATATTACATCAAAAATAAGTTTCTTGAATGCAGTTTTTACATAATATCATACAAGCATGGACTCCAAATCTTGTCCTTATTTTAGTATGCAACAGCGGAAGCTCTTAATAATCACCTGAGAATAAACATGCTTAAAACGTCAACAAAAATGTTGGTGAGTTATAGGTTTAACCTATATATTATCAAATCATAATAATAAACCACAAGATTTCATATTTCAATATACATCCCATACATAGAGATAAAATTCATTCATATGGTGAACACCTGGTAACCGACATTAACAATATACATATAAGAATATCCCCTATCATTCCGGAAAATCCTTCGGACATGATAAAAACGAATTCGAAGTACTAAAGCATCCGGTACTTTGGATGGGGTTTGTTAAGCCCAATAGATCTATCTTTAGGATTCGCGTCAATTAGTAGATCGGTTTACTAATTCTTAGGCTACCAAGCAAAAGGGGCATATTCGGCTTCGATCATTCACCCATATAATGTAATTTCAATTACTTGTGTCTATTTCATAAAACGTTTATAAAACTGCATGTATTCTCATCCCAAAATATTAGATTTTGAAAGTGGGACTATAACTCACTTTCACAGATTTTTACTTCGTCGGGAAGTAAGACTTGACCACTGGTCGATTCACGAACCTATAACAAATATGTACATATATATCAAAGTATGTTCAAAATATATTTACAACACTTTTAATACATTTTGATGTTTTAAATATTTTCAGTCAGCTGTCCTCGTTAGTAACCTACAACTAGTTGTCCACAGTTAGATGTACAGAAATAAATCAATATATATTATCTTGAATCAATCCACGACCCAGTGTATACACGTCTCAGGCTAGATCACAACTCAAAGTATATATATTTTTGGAATCAACCTCAACCCTGTATAGCTAACTCCAACATTACTGCATATAGAGTGTCTATGGTTGTTCCAAATAATATATATAGATGGGTCGATATGATATGTCAAAACATTTGCATACGTGTCTATGGTATCCCAAGATTACATAATATATTAGAATATATGTATAATACAATATAAGTTAGCTAGGATATGATTTGTATAGAATTGTTAATATTTCCCGTAGCTACAAAAATCAAAAAATATCCAATCTTGTTTTACCCATAACTTCTTCATTTTAAATCCGTTTTGAGTGAATCAAATTGCTATGGTTTCATATTGAACTCTATTTTATGAATCTAAACAGAAAAAGTATAGGTTTACAGTCAGAAATACAAGTTACAAGTCGTTTTTGTAAGAGGTAGTCATTTCAGTCGAAAGAACGACGTCTTGATGACCATTTTGAAAAACATACTTCCACTTTGAGTTTAACCATGATTTTTGGATATAGTTTCATGTTCATAAGAAAATTCATTATCCCAGAAGAACAACTTTTAAATCAAAGTTTATCATAGTTTTTAATTATCAAACCCAAAACAGCCCGCGGTGTTACTACGACGGCGTATGTCCGGTTTTACGGTGTTTTTCGTGTTTCCAGGTTTTAAATCATTAAGTTAGCATATCATATAGATATAGAACATGTGTTTAGTTGATTTTAAAAGTCAAGTTAGAAGTATTAACTTTTGTTTGCGAACAAGTTTAGAATTAACTAAACTATGTTCTAGTGATTTCAAGTTTAAACCTTCGAATAAGATAGCTTTATATGTATGAATCGAATGATGTTATGAACATCATTACTACCTCAAGTTTTGTGGATAAACCTACTAGAAAAGAGACAAATGGATCTAGCTTCAAAGGATCTTGGATGGCTTGAAAGTTCTTGAAGTAGAATCATGACACGAAAACAAGTTCAAGTAAGATTTCCACTCGAAATAAGATTGTTATAGTTATAGAAATTGAATCAAAGTTTGAATATGAGTATTACATTGTATTAGAAAGATATCTTACTGTAAATAAGAAAGATTTCTTGAGGTTGGATGATCACTCTACAAGATTGGAAGTAAGCTAGCAAACTTGGAAGTATTCTTGATTTTATGAAACTAGAACTTGTAGAATTTATGAAGAACACTTAGAACTTGAAGATAGAACTTGAGAGAGGTCAATTATATGAAGAAAATTGAAGAATGAAAGTGTTTGTAGGTGTTTTTGGTCGTTGGTCTATGGATTAGATATAAAGGATATGTAATTTTGTTTTCATGTAAATAAGCCATGAATGATTACTCATATTTTTGTAATTTTATGAGATATTTCATGCTAGTTGCCAAATGATGGTTCCCACATGTGTTAGGTGACTCACATGGGATGCTAAGAGCTGATCATTGGAGTGTATATACCAATAGTACATACATCTAAAAGCTGTGTATTGTACGAGTACGAATACGGGTGCATACGAGTAGAATTGTTGATGAAACTGAATGAGGATGTAATTGTAAGCATTTTTGTTAAGTAGAAGTATTTTGATAAGTGTCTTGAAGTCTTTCAAAAGTGTATGAATACATATTAAAACACTACATGTATATACATTTAAACTGAGTCGTTAAGTCATCGTTAGTCGTTACATGTAAGTGTTGTTTTGAAACCTTTAGGTTAACGATCTTGTTAAATGTTGTTAACCCAATGTTTATAATATCAAATGAGATTTTAAATTATTATATTATCATGATATTATGATGTATGAATATCTCTTAATATGATATATATACATTAAATGTCGTTACAACGATAATCGTTACATATATGTCTCGTTTCAAAATCATTAAGTTAGTAGTCTTGTTTTTACATATGTAGTTCATTGTTAATATACTTAATGATATGTTTACTTATCATAATATCATGTTAACTATATATATATATATATATATATATATATATATATATATATATATATATATATATATATATATATATATATATATCCATATATATGTCATCATATAGTTTTTACAAGTTTTAACGTTCGTGAATCACCGGTCAACTTGGGTGGTCAATTGTCTATATGAAACCTATTTTAATTAATCAAGTCTTAACAAGTTTGATTGCTTAACATGTTTGAAACACTTAATCATGTAAATAACAATTTCATTTAATATATATATAAACATGGAAAAGTTCGGGTCACTATAGCAATATACTCTGCTTCAGTCATGGATAATGCAACACACTTCTGTAGTCTTGACTGCCATGAAACAGCTCCCCCTGCAAAAGTGTAAATGAATCCTGAAGTAGATTTCCTACTATCAGGATCTTCGGCCATATCCGCATCTGTATAGCCTTCCAAGATTGGATCAGATCCCCCGTAACAAAGACATAGTTTAGTTGTACCCTTAAGATATCTGAGAATCCAATTTACCGCATTCCAATGCTCTTTCCCGGGGTTGGAGAGAAAACGACTCACTGTTCCCACTGAATGAGCAATATCGGGCCTTGTACACACCATCGCATACATCAAACTTCCAACTGCTGAAGAATATGGTACTGAAGACATATCCCCGATCTCTTCCTTGGATGAGGGACAAGAACTCTTGCTTAACTTGAAATGGTTGGCTAATGGAATGCTAACAGGTTTGGCATTGTTCATATTGAAACGTGAAAGCACTCGTTCAATATACTTCTCCTGAGATAGCCATAACCTTTTATTCTTCCTATCTCGAGTTATCTGCATTCCCAAAATCTGTTGAGCATGTCCTAAGTCTTTCATGTCAAAAGACTTCGAGAGTTCCTTTCTTCAGCTGGTTGATCTTCGTTGTATCTTTCCCTACGATCAAAATATCGTCTACATATAGTAGAAGAGCAACGAAATCTCCTTCAGAAAACTTCTGAATGTAGACACACTCATCTGCTGCAGTTTTCTTGTACCCTTGACTCACCATGCACGAGTCAAACTTCTTGTACCACTACCTAGGTGCCTGCTTCAAACCATATAAACTTTTCTTTAGCTTGCATACGAGGTTATCTCCTGAAACCTCAAAACCTTCCGGCTGCTCCATGTAAATTTCTTCTTGTAAATCTCCATGAAGAAAAGCTGTCTTTACATCCATCTGTTCAAGCTCCAAGTTCATACTTGCGACCAATCCAAGTATGACTCTAATTGAAGTCATCTTGACTACTGGTGAAAATATCTCGTCAAAATCAATCCCTTTCTTCTGTTGAAATCCTTTGACTACAAGCCGTGTTTTGTATTTCACCACTTTTTCACTACCATCCTTTTTCAGCTTGAACACCCATTTGTTTTTCAGTGCCTTCTTCCTGCGTGGAAGTTCTACAATCTCATAAGTTTGATTTTTCTGCAGAGAATCCATCTCATCCTGCATTGTGAGCAACCATTTTTCTTTATCCTTATGAGTTACTGCTTCATGAAAACTCTCTGGTTCTCCATCTTCAGTAAGTAGAAGGTATTCGGATTCTGGATATCTACTCGATGGAATCCGGCTTCGTTCAGATCTACGAACTTCTGGAATATTCTGAGGAGATCCACCATAATCTTGACCTTGTGATGGTTCTGGAACGTCTGGCAGATGGGGTTGTGGCTCCCCCTGCTCAGCACCATCATTTTCCTCATTATCTTCTACTTCTGGCATTTCTTCCTGCACTGAAAATTCATTTCTCATGAATGATTCCGTTGTTGCCTCTGGCACCTGAGCAGCAACATTTGTATTCTGAGATATTGTGGGCTTTTCAATATCTTCTATTGTCTGGCTTTCATGGAACACCACGTCCCTACTTCTAATCACCTTTTTCTCCTTTGGATCCCATAATCTGTATCCAAATTCTTCATCTCCATAGCCTATGAATATGCATGGAGTGGTCCTTGCATCCAGCTTCTGCCTGAGCTCCTTGGATACATGTGCATAAGCCAAACATCCAAATACTCTTAAGTGAGAGTATGATGGATCCTTTCCAGACCAAAGTTTCTCCGGAACTTCAAAATTCAGTGGTACTGATGGAGATCGGTTGATCAAGTAACATGCGGCTCTGACTGCTTCTCCCCAGAATGGCTTTGGCAGCTTAGCCATACTGAGCATGCTCCGAACACGTTCCATGATTGTTCGGTTCATTCTTTCTGCTATACCATTGTGTTGAGGGGTACGTGGAACTGTCTTCTCATGTCGGATGCCATATGATCTGCAATAGGCATCGAACTCCCTAGAAGAGTATTCACCGCCGTTGTCGGATCGAAGACACTTTAACTTCTTTCCTGTCTCACGTTCTACCATGACATGGAACTGTTTGAAGTAATCGAACACCTGGTCCTTCATCCGCAAGAAATATACCCACACCTTTCGAGAAGTATCATCGATAAACGTCAGAAAATATCGATTGCCGCCAATTGATTCAACCTCTAAGGGACCGCAAACATCAGAGTGTACAAGACTGAGTAACTATGATTTTCTCGTTGAAGAGGAATTAAATGAGACTCTATGCTGCTTACCAAACAGATAATGATTGCAAGGATCTAGTGCAGTGTCCTTGTCTACATTGATAAGCTTCTTCTTTATTTGGGTAAACAACCCTTTCTCACTCATGTGACTGAGTCTCTGGTGCCATAAATTTTGTGAAGCCTCCTTTTCTGCAACATTAATGTAGTCTGTGCAGATCTTCACATGAGTCTTGTACAGTGTGCCACAAATGTGTCCTCGAGCGACTATCATAGTGCCTCTAGACAATTTCCATGTGCCTCTACTGAAATGACTATCATAGCCCTGTTTGTCTAAAGCTACTCCAGAAAGTAGATTTAGCCGAAGATCTAGCACATGGCGGACATCCTTCAGAGTGATTGTGCTCCCAGAACTTGTCTTTATCTTGAAATCACCAATTCCGACAATCTTAGTGGAACTGGAATTTCCCATCTTCACAGCTCCAAAGTCACCAGCTTTGTATGTTGTGAAGTATACCTTATATGGAGTCACGTGGTAGGAAGCTGCAGTATCTACCACCCATTCTGTGTCTTCTCGTGAGACGTGAAGGCATGTCTCATCATGGGTTGAACAATAAGCTACATCACCAATGATAGTAACTAATGTTTCTCCACCCTTGTTTTTCCACTGTGAAATGCTTTGATCTTGTTCCTCTTTCAATCTGTAGCAGTTCTTCTTCATATGTCCTTCTAATCCACAATGATGGCATTTATATGTTGGTTTTTTGCCATCAGCTGACCTTCCCCTGCTCTTGCTTCTGCCTCTCCATTTATTTTTGCTACTCATTCGCCGTCTCCCCGGATTCTCTGTGACAAAGGCATGTGTCTGATCTGTGCCCATGTCTTTTCTCCTTGCCTCTTCACTAAATAGGGCATCCTTGACCATTGACACGGTAAGTTTCCCATTCGGAGCTGAGTTGCTGAGTGTTACTACCAGCATTTCCCAACTATCAGGAAGGGAACTAAGTAGCAGTAGCGCCTGAACTTCATCGCCAAGCGGCATCTCTACAGACGATAACTGGTTAACCAAGCTCTGGAACTCACTGGTATGCTCGGCAACTGAAGTTCCACTTTTAAGCTTCATGTTGACTAAATGCCTCATCAACAGGGCTTTATTCCGAGCAGTATTGGCCTGGTACATGTCCTCCAACTTTTTCCAGAGGACATACGCATCTGTCTCTTGTGCAACATGGTGGAAGACACTATGATCAATCCATTGACAGATCTGACCAATAGTTTTTCGGTTTGATTTCTTCCACTCTTTCTCTTTGGCAGAATCAGGGTTTATACCCTTCAATTCAATAGGATCAAACAAATCCTTACAGCTGAGGAGATCTTCCATCCGAGGTTTCCACATCGTGTAGTTTGTGGCTGTGAGCATAATCATAGCTCCCGAAGATGATGTTGACTCTTCTATGGACATTATCACCTTACAAATAATTTTTTAACACAAAAAGGGTTGAATTGTAGAAAACAGAGATCACCGTTACGTCCGGAACGGTTGAAAATGGTGGAATAGACACTTCGCGGCTTAAATTCCACTTACGGCGCAGAATTATAATTTTTATAAACTTCAGGAACCAAAAAATGAAATTCTGAAAATTTCAGGGACCAAATTGTAAAATTTCAGAATTGCTACAGTACTGCTACAGGAACTTGCTACAGTGCCGCCAGCTGCTACAGTGAATTGCTACAGGACTGCTACAGTGAATTGCTACAGGACATTCTTCTCCGGCGAAAATTCCGGCAAGTTGACCAAGCTTTGACCGCGTTTTCTGGGCTCGTTATAACTCCACTTAAGTCACCGTTTTTTGCGTTGGACTCGGTTTGACGAGATGAATCCAATGGTACACTCAAAATTGAATTTTGAGAAAACTTCATAAAACCCAAAACTCGACCAACGTCTCTAACCAAGCTCTTGATACCACTTGTTGGGAAGAGAGGATCGCCTGGACGTTGGGAGATATAAATTTGAGAGAAAATAACTCTATTACTCACAAGAATAGATTACACGAGTATTACAAAACTCTAAAAAAAAAAACTCTCAAACTCACACACACTATCTAGGTTGTGATTACACTTCTCTGAGTGATTTTGGGATGATTTACAATGAAAGTTTGCATCTCTATTTATAGCAAAAATTCTTTGGCGGTGAATGGTGTGAACGAGGAAGGTTGGCAGAAGTTGGCGGCCGTCATCGTGTTCAAGTTTGCCACTTCCATACGCGTTATCAATGTCGGCAGCTTTGAACATCTAGATGACGGCTGGAACGGAGCCATCTAGATGACGGCTGGAAACCACTGGAAAGCATCAATTATTTTGCCTTCAATTCATATGATTACGTTATTATTTTAACTATCGATGTACTTTTAACTTACTTGCATATTCGGTATTTGAACTAATAGATTGTTTTAATAATATGCACTCGCAACACGATCTAACATCTCAAAGTTAAAGACTTTAGGAGAATCTATAACAACCCTCACTTTTCCCTTCTGAATTTACCAAGTTGTCCTTAGGGTTTCAATGTCATATTCTGTGCATCATCATTAGGGTTGTTATCCATTTCGACAAACGAACTAAAAATTTATGCTTTCATTAAATGATCGTATGTATTGTTAAAACCCTGAAATTACATAAAACCCTAAACCTAACCCTACCTATTAACTACTAAACCCTAATCCTATTTAATATTGAACATTAAAACCCTAACTCTAATACTAAATAAATAATATAAACAATACGTCATGAGTTAAATGAGACATTTTATGACTATTAAAAATTGATATAAACTAAATGGAACCAAATAAAATTTATAGAAGTTAGGGACTAATAAATAAATAAAATGTAATTAAAATAAATATAACCTTAATAATAATAAAAATAATAATTATAATTATAAAAAAAATATATGAAATACATAAATAATTGATTAATGCCGTAAAAAAAAGAAAAAAATATATAAAAATACATGTAACAATACATCGGCTGTAGGAAATAAAAGAAGAGACATATTAAACTTGATCCCAAAGTTGCTAATCCTAGTTTAACACTAATTACCATCCTTGATCACCAAGGAAATCCCTTGAATCCTAGTGTATTTAGGAAACCCAACATCACTATATAAGGCATCAAGTTATTCTCATGAAATCACCACAAACAATCTTTGCATTGTCGACTGTCTCCTGCATTCCCTCAATAAATCTGTCGACTAATAAATCCCTCACCACCTATTCTTCTGTCGACTGAAAACCCTCACAAACCTCTCCTGTTTTTGTCGATCAATAACCCTTCACTTCAGCCTCCATTCGAACACCAAAACGAACCTCCAAACCCTCCAAATCAGCCTGCAAACTGAAATGTCCCGTTCTTATTGATTAAAAACGTTCCATATTAATTGATTTCGTTGCGAGGTTTTGACCTCTATATGAGACGTTTTTCAAAGACTGCATTCATTTTAAAACAAACCATAACCTTTATTTCATCAATAAAGGTTTAAAAAGCTTTACGTAGATTATCAAATAATGATAATCTAAAATATCATGTTTACACACGACCATTACATAATGGTTTACAATACAAATATGTTACAACAAAATAAGTTTCTTGAATACAGTTTTTACACAATATCATACAAGCATGGACTCCAAATCTCGTCCTTATTTAAGTATGCGATAGCGGAAGCTCTTAATAATCACCTGAGAATAAACATGCTTAAAACGTCAACAAAAATGTTGGTGAGTTATAGGTTAACCCTATATATATCAAATCATAATAATAGACCACAAGATTTCATATTTCAATACACATCCCATACATAGAGATAAAAATCATTCATATGGTGAACACCTGGTAACCGACATTAACAAGATGCATATATAAGAATATCCCCATCATTCCGGGACACCCTTCGGATATGATATAAATTTCGAAGTACTAAAGCATCCGGTACTTTGGATGGGGTTTGTTAGGCCCAATAGATCTATCTTTAGGATTCGCGTCAATTAGGGTGTCTGTTCCCTAATTCTTAGATTATCAGACTTAATAAAAAGGGGCATATTCGATTTCGATAATTCAACCATAGAATGTAGTTTCACGTACTTGTGTCTATTTTGTAAATCATTTATAAAACCTGCATGTATTCTCATCCCAAAAATATTAGATTTTAAAAGTGGGACTATAACTCACTTTCACAGATTTTTACTTCGTCGGGAAGTAAGACTTGGCCACTGGTTGATTCACGAACCTATAACAATATATACATATATATCAAAGTATGTTCAAAATATATTTACAACACTTTTAATATATTTTGATGTTTTAAGTTTATTAAGTCAGCTGTCCTCGTTAGTAACCTACAACTAGTTGTCCACAGTTAGATGTACAGAAATAAATCGATAAATATTATCTTGAATCAATCCACGACCCAGTATATACGTATCTCAGTATTGATCACAACTCAAACTATATATATTTTGGAATCAACCTCAACCCTGTATAGCTAACTCCAACATTCACATATAGAGTGTCTATGGTTGTTCCGAAATATATATAGATGTGTCGACATGATAGGTCAAAACATTGTACACGTGTCTATGGTATCTCAAGATTACATAATATACAATACATGTTGATTAAGTTATGGTTGGAATAGATTTGTTACCAATTTTCACGTAGCTAAAATGAGAAAAATTATCCAATCTTGTTTTACCCATAACTTCTTCATTTTAAATCCGTTTTGCGTGAATCAAATTGCTATGATTTCATATTGAACTCTATTTTATGAATCTAAACAGAAAAAGTATAGGTTTATAGTCGGAAAAATAAGTTATAAGTCGTTTTTGTAAAGGTAGTCATTTCAGTCGAAAGAACGACGTCTAGATGACCATTTTAGAAAACATACTTCCACTTTGAGTTTAACCATAATTTTTGGATATAGTTTCATGTTCATAATAAAAATCATTTTCTCAGAATAACAACTTTTAAATCAAAGTTTATCATAGTTTTTAATTAACTAACCCAAAACAGCCCGCGGTGTTACTACGACGGCGTAAATCCGATTTTACGATTTTTTTTGTGTTTCCAGGTTTTAAATCATTAAATTAGCATATCATATAGATATAGAACATGTGTTTAGCTGATTTTAAAAGTCAAGTTAGAAGGATTAACTTTTGTTTGCGAACAAGTTTAGAATTAACTAAACTATGTTCTAGTGATTACAAGTTTAAACCTTCGAATAAGATAGCTTTATATGTATGAATCGAATGATGTTATGAACATCATTACTACCTTAATTTCCTTGGATAAACCTACTGGAAAAGAGAAAAATGGATCTAGCTTCAACGGATCCTTGGATGGCTCGAAGTTCTTGAAGCAGAATCATGACACGAAAACAAGTTCAAGTAAGATCATCACTTGAAATAAGATTGTTATAGTTATAGAAATTGAACCAAAGTTTGAATATGATTATTACCTTGTATTAGAATGATAACTTACTGTAAGAAACAAAGATTTCTTGAGGTTGGATGATCACCTTACAAGATTGGAAGTGAGCTAGCAAACTTGAAAGTATTCTTGATTTTATGTAACTAGAACTTGTAGAATATATGAAGAACACTTAGAACTTGAAGATAGAACTTGAGAGAGATCAATTAGATAAAGAAAATTGAAGAATGAAAGTGTTTGTAGGTGTTTTTGGTCGTTGGTGTATGGATTAGATATAAAGGATATGTAATTTTGTTTTCATGTAAATAAGTCATGAATGATTACTCATATTTTTGTAATTTTATGAGATATTTCATGCTAGTTGCCAAATGATGGTTCCCACATGTGTTAGGTGACTCACATGGGCTGCTAAGAGCTGATCATTGGAGTGTATATACCAATAGTACATACATCTAAAAGCTGTGTATTGTACGAGTACGAATACGGGTGCATACGAGTAGAATTGTTGATGAAACTGAACGAGGATGTAATTGTAAGCATTTTTGTTAAGTAGAAGTATTTTGATAAGTGTATTGAAGTCTTTCAAAAGTGTATAAATACATATTAAAACACTACATGTATATACATTTTAACTGAGTCGTTAAGTCATCGTTAGTCGTTACATGTAAGTGTTGTTTTGAAACCTTTAGGTTAACGATCTTGTTAAATGTTGTTAACCCAATATTTATAATATCAAATGAGATTTTAAATTATTATATTATCATGATATTATCATGTATGAATATCTCTTAATATGATATATATACATTAAATGTCTTTACAACGATAATCGTTACATATATGTCTCGTTTAAAAATCATTAAGTTAGTAGTCTTGTTTTTACATATGTAGTTCATTGTTAATATACTTAATGATATGTTTACTTATCATAGTATCATGTTAACTATATATATATCCATATATATGTCATCATATAGTTTTTACAAGTTTTAACGTTCGTGAATCACCGGTCAACTTGGGTGGTCAATTGTCTATATGAAACATATTTCAATTAATCAAGTCTTAACAAGTTTGATTGCTTAACATGTTGGAAACATTTAATCATGTAAATATCAATCTCAATTAATATATATAAACATGGAAAAGTTCGGGTCACTACAGTACCTACCCGTTAAATAAATTTCGTCCCGAAATTTTAAGCTGTTGAAGGTGTTGACGAATCTTCTGGAAATAGATGCGGGTATTTCTTCTTCATCTGATCTTCACGCTCCCAGGTGAACTCGGGTCCTCTACGAGCATTCCATCGAACCTTAACAATTGGTATCTTGTTTTGCTTAAGTCTTTTAACCTCACGATCCATTATTTCGACGGGTTCTTTGATGAATTGAAGTTTTTCGTTGATTTAGATTTCATCTAACGGAATAGCGAGATCTTCTTTAGCAAAACATTTCTTCAAATTCGAGACGTGGAAAGTGTTATGTACAGCCGCGAGTTGTTGAGGTAACTCAAGTCGGTAAGCTACTGGTCCGACACGATCAATAATCTTGAATGGTCCAATATACCTTGGATTTAATTTCCCTCGTTTACCAAATCGAACAACGCCTTTCCAAGGTGCAACTTTAAGCATGACCATCTCTCCAATTTCAAATTCTATATCTTTTCTTTTAATGTCAGCGTAGCTCTTTTGTCGACTTTGGGCGGTTTTCAACCGTTGTTGAATTTGGATGATCTTCTCGGTAGTTTCTTGTATAATATCCGGACCCGTAATCTTTCTATCCCCCACTTCACTCCAACAAATCGGAGACCTGCACTTTCTACCATAAAGTGCTTCAAACGGCGCCATCTCAATGCTTGAATGGTAGCTGTTCTCGTAGCATGTCTTCAGGCGTTTGTATCGTCCTTTCGCTCTGCCCATCAGTTTGAGGATGATTGGCAGTACTCATGTCTAGACGAGTTCCTAATGCTTGCTGTAATGTCTGCCAGAATCTTGAAATAAATCTGCCATCCCTATAAGAGATAATAGAGATTGGTATTCCATGTCTGGAGACGACTTCCTTCAAATACAGTCGTGGTAACTTCTCCATCTTGTCATCTTCTCTTATTGGCAGAAAGTGTGCTGATTTGGTGAGACGATCAACTATTACCCAAATAGTATCAAAACCACTTGCAGTCCTTGGCAATTTAGTGATGAAATCCATGGTAATGTTTTCCCATTTCCATTCCGGGATTTCGGGTTGTTGAAGTAGACCTGATGGTTTCTGATGCTCAGCTTTGACCTTAGAACACGTCAAACATTCTCCTACGTATTTAGCAACATCGGCTTTCATACCCGGACACCAAAAATGTTTCTTGAGATCCTTGTACATCTTCCCCATTCCAGGATGTATTGAGTATCTGGTTTTATGAGCTTCTCTAAGTACCATTTCTCTCATATCTCCAAATTTTGGTACCCAAATCCTTTGGGTATTTCATCCTTTAAATTTCCCTTTTTTAAAACTCCTTGTTGCGCCTCCTTTATTTGAGTAGTAAGGTTATTATGAATCATTATATTCATAGATTTTACTCGAATGGGTTCTCTGTCCTTCCTGCTCAAGGCATCGGCAACCATATTTGCCTTCCCCGGGTGGTAACGAATCTCAAAGTCGTAATCATTCAATAATACAATCCACCTACGCTGCCTCATATTCAGTTGTTTCTGATTAAATATGTGTTGAAGACTTTTGTGGTCGGTATATATAATACTTTTGACCCCATATAAGTAGTGCCTCCAAGTCTTTAATAACCGCGCCTAATTCCAAATCATGCGTCGTATAATTTTGTTCGTGAATCTTCAATTGTCTAGACGCATAAGCAATCACCTTCGTTCGTTGCATTAATACACAACCGAGACCTTGCTTTGATGCGTCACAATAAATCACAAAATCATCATTCCCTTCAGGCAATGACAATATAGGTGCCGTAGTTAGCTTTTTCTTCAATAACTGAAACGCTTTATCTTGTTCATCATTCCATTCAAATTTCTTCCCTTTATGCGTTAATATAGTCAAGGGTTTTGCTATTCTGGAAAAGTCTTGGATGAACCTTCTGTAGTAACCAGCTAGTCCTAAAAACTGGCGTATGTGTTTCAGAGTTTTCAGGGTTTCCCACTTTTCAACAGTTTCTATCTTTGCCGGATCCACCTTAATACCTTCTTTGTTCACTATGTGACCGAGGAATTGAACTTCTTCCAACCAAAATGCACACTTTGAAAACTTAGCGTACAATTCTTCCTTCCTCAATACTTCTAACACCTTTCTCAAATGTTCACCGTGTTCTTGGTCATTCTTTGAGTAAATAAGTATGTCATCAATGAAAACAATGACAAACTTTTCAAGGTATGGTCCACACACTCGGTTCATAAGGTCCATGAACACAGCTGGTGCATTAGTTAAACCAAACGGCATGACCATAAACTCGTAATGACTGTAACGTGTTCTGAAAGCAGTCTTTGGAATATCATCTTCTTTCACCCGCATTTGATGATACCCGGAACGTAAGTCAATCTTTGAATAAATAGACGAGCCTTGTAGTTGATCAAATAAGTCGTCGATTCTCGGTAGTGGGTAGCGGTTCTTGATGGTAAGTTTGTTCAACTCTCGGTAGTCGATACACAACCTGAATGTACCATGTTTCTTCTTGACAAACAAAACAGGAGCTCCCCACGGTGATGTGCTTGGTCGAATGAAACCACGCTCTAAAAGTTCTTGTAATTGGCTTTGCAGTTCTTTCATCTCGCTGGGTGCGAGTCTGTAAGGAGCACGAGCTATTGGTGCAGCTCCTGGTACAAGATCTATTTGAAATTCAACGGATCGATGTGGGGGTAATCCCGGTAATTCTTTCGGAAATACATCGGGAAATTCTTTTGCAATGGGAACATCATTGATGCTCTTTTCTTCAGTTTGTACTTTCTCGACGTGTGCTAGAACAGCATAGCAACCTTTTCTTATTAGTTTTTGTGCCTTCAAATTACTAATAAGATGTAGCTTCGTGTTGCCCTTTTCTCCGTACACCATTAAGGGTTTTCCTTTTTCTCGTATAATGCGAATTGCATTTTTGTAACAAACGATCTCTGCTTTCACTTCTTTCAACCAGTCCATACCGATTATCACATCAAAACTCCCTAACTCTACTGGTATCAAATCAATCTTAAATGTTTCGCTAACCAGTTTAATTTCTCGATTCCGACATATATTATCTGCTGAAATTAATTTACCATTTGCTAATTCGAGTAAAAATTTACTATTCAAAGGCGTCAATGGACAACTTAATTTAGCACAAAAATCTCTACTCATATAGCTTCTATCCGCACCCGAATCAAATAAAACGTAAGCAGATTTATTGTCAATAAGAAACGTACCTGTAACAAGCTCCGGGTCTTTCTGTGCCTCTGCCGCATTAATATTGAAAACTCTTCCGCGGCCTTGTCCATTCATGTTCTCCTGGTTCGGGCAATTTCTAATAATGTGGCCCGGTTTTTCCACATTACTCGTTCCGACACCATTTGTTCCTTTCGTTCTATTAAACCCTGGTACGTAGACCTCACACTTCGCCGTGCTATGACCATTTCTTTTACACTTGTTGCAAAATTTGGTGCAGAACCCTGAGTGATACTTTTCACACCTTTGGCATAGCTGCTTCTGATTGTTGTTGTTGTTACGGTTATTATTGTTGTTGGGATGATTGTTGTAGTTGCTGTTGTTGTTGTTGTTGTTGTTGTTGTTGTTGTTGTTGTTGTTGTTGTTGTTGTTGTTGTTGTTGTTGTTGTTGTTGTTGTTGTTGTTGGGCCGTTTATTGTAGTTGCGATTGATGTTGCGATTGTTGGGATAATTGTTGCGATTATTGTTGTAATTGCTGTTGTTGTTGTATTGGTGATTCTTATCACCGTTTTCCTCCCACTTTCTTTTAACTTGCTTCACATTGGCCTCTTCAGCAGTCTGTTCTTTAATTCTTTCTTCAATCTGGTTCACTAGTTTGTGAGCCATTCTACATGCTTGTTGTATGGAGGCGGGCTCGTGTGAACTTATATCTTCTTGGATTCTTTCCGGTAATCCTTTCACAAACGCGTCGATCTTCTCTTCCTCATCTTCGAATGCTCCCGGACACAATAGGCACAATTCTGTGAATCGTCTTTCATACGTGGTAATATCAAATCCTTGGGTTCGTAACCCTCTAAGTTATGTCTTGAGCTTATTGACCTCGGTTCTGGGACGGTACTTCTCGTTCATTAAGTGCTTGAATGCTGACCACGGTAGTGCGTACGCATCGTCTTGTCCCACTTGCTCTAGATAGGTATTCCACCATGTTAACGCAGAACCTGTGAAGGTATGTGTAGCGTACTTCACTTTGTCCTCTTCAGTACACTTACTTATGGCAAACACCGATTCGACCTTCTCGGTCCACCGTTTCAATCCGATCGGTCCTTCGGTTCCATCAAATTCCAAAGGTTTGCAGGCAGTGAATTCTTTGTAGGTGCATCCTACACGATTTCCTGTACTGCTAGATCCAAGGTTATTGTTGTTATGTAGCGCAGCCTGTACTGCTGCTACGTTTGAAGCTAGAAAAGTACGGAATTCCTCTTCATTCATATTCACGGTGTGTAGAGTAGTCGGTGCCATTTCCTTCAAAATAGTCAAATGGAACAAGTTAATCATACAGAATATTAAGAGTAGTTAATAGTATTTCGTAGCATAATATGAACTCATTTATAAAAGCTTTTTCTTCATATTAGCGTTTTATAAGTTTAAATTCGGGTAGTACCTACCCGTTAAGTTCATACTTAGTAGCTAATATACAATTCAACTACTACAATTCTATATGAAAAACTGATTATAATAATATTTTGCGTTCAAACTTTTACACAATATTTTACAAACTTACAATACCGCTTATTTTACATATAGCATGAAATATAGCACACAATAAATTTGATACAAGATGGTTGTGAAGATAATTCTAGCTAGTACACAAGTCGTTCAGCAAAGGCAATAAAGATACGTAATTCATACGTCCAGAAACAAGTCATGCATTCTGGTTTTACTAGGATTACTTCCCATCCTTGGTCTTATGGAACATAACCGTTATGGCCGTTGATAAGACAGCGTGGTGTAACGTCGTCAAAGGGACGAGGGTTACGTAATGTCCAACAGTCCCGTAACAATCTAAAAACCTCATTTCTTACCCCAATTACCGACTCCGTCACTTGTGGAAACGTTTTGTTTAATAGTTGTAGCCCGATGTTCTTGTTCTCACTTTGGTGAGAAGCGAACATTACTAATCCGTAAGCATAACATGCGTCTTTATGTTGCATGTTAGCCGCTTTTTCTAAATCACGAAGTCCAATATTCGGATATATTGAGTCAAAATAATTTCTTAACCCATTGCGTAAAATAGCATTTGGGTTCCCCGCAATATATGCGTCAAAGTAAACACATCGTAACTTATGGATTTCCCAATGTGATATCCCCCATCTTTCGAACGAAAGCCTTTTATAAACCAAGGTGTAGTGACCCGTCCAAATCCATCTGGACGAATGATAATGCTAAAAACGAACGTATATTTCATAGCATTATTCCTCAAGAAAGACAAGCTTTTAGTTGCAATTGTTCTATTTACAAGTGATATTCGTTTAAATAATAAAAGGTGAAGACAAAAGACAGATTCGACGAATTGAAGACGCAAACGACCAAAAAGCTCAAAAGTACAAAAGACAATAAAAAAGGTTCCAATTATTGATAAGAAACGTCTCGAAATTACAAGAGTACAAGATTCAAAACGCAAAGTACAAAATATAAAATTGTACGCAAGGACGTTCGAAAATCCGGAACCAGGACCAGAGTCAACTCTTAACGCTCGACGCAACGGACTAAAAATTACAAGTTAACTATGTATATAAATATAATATAATATATAATTAACTATATTAATTATATATATATATTATATATATATTATAAAACCGTCGGCAGAGAAAGACTCCAAGGGTGTGAGCTGTAAATACATTCTCCGCGACTCGCGGAGTTTGAAGAGGATATTGCCGCGAGTCGCGGAGCCCCAAAAAACGACTCTGCCTATAAAGCAAACCGAATTCTGATCATTTTTCATATTCTATTTCTCTCTTCTCTCATATATACGTAAAATATATATATAATTTATATTTTAATTTTAATTTTAATTATAATTCTAATAATAAGGGTATGTTAGCGAATATTGTAAGGGTGTAAGTCGAAATTCTGTCCGTGTAACGCTACGCTATTTTTAATCATTGTAAGTTATGTTCAACCTTTTTATATTAATGTCTCGTAGCTAAGTTATTATTATGCTTATTTAATCCGAAGTAATCATGATGTTGGGCTAATTACTAAAATTGGGTAATTGGGCTTTGTACCATAATTGGGGTTTGGACAAAAGAACGACACTTGTGGAAATTAGACTATGGGCTATTAATGGGCTTTATATTTGTTTAACTAAATGATAGTTTGTTAATGTTAATATAAAGATTTACAATTGGGCGTCCCTATAAATTACCATATACACTCGATCGGACACGATGGGCGGGGTATTTATATGTACGAATAATCGTTCATTTAACCGGACACGGGAATGGATTAATAGCCACTAGAATAATTAAAACAGGGGTGAATTACATTCAAGGGTAATTGGTGTAATTGTTAACAAAGTAGTAAAACCTTGGTTTACACGCAGTCGATAACCTGGTGTATTCATTAAACAAAGTATTAAAACCTTGTTACAATTCGAATCCCCAATTAGTTGGAATATTTAACTTCGGGTATAAGAATAATTTGACGAGGACACTCGCACTTTATATTTATGACTGCTGGACTGTTATGGACAAAAACCAGACGGACATATTAAATAATCCAGGACAAAGGACAATTAACCCATGGGCATAAAACTAAAATCAACACGTCAAACATCATGATTACGGAAGTTTAAATAAGCATAATTCTTTTATTTCATATTTAATTTCTTTTATTTTATATTTAATTGCACTTCTAATTATCGCACTTTTATTTATTGTTATTTAATCGCACTTTTAATTATCGTACTTTTTAATTATCGCAATTTTATTTTATCGCACTTTTATTATTCGCAATTTCATTATCGTTATTTACTTTACGCTTTAAATTAAGTCTTGTATTTATTTTATATTTTACATTAGGTTTTAACTGCGACTAAAGTCTTAAAATCGACAAACCGGTCATTAAACGGTAAAAACCCCCCTTTATAATAATAATATTACTTATATATATATTTGTATTTTTATAAAAGTAAACTAATATAGCGTTGAGCTTTGTTTAAAGATTTCCCTGTGGAACGAACCGGAGTTACTAAAAACTACACTACTGTACGATTAGGTACACTGCCTATAAGTGTTGTAGCAAGGTTTAAGTATATCCATTCTATAAATAAATAAATATCTTGTGTAAAATTGTATCGTATTTAATAGTTTTTCCTAGTAAAATATAAACTATTTCGTGTACACCTCGCATAACATCAAGTATTTTTGGCGCCGCTGCCGGGGACTTATCTTAAAAGCCGGAAGCGCAACGCTAATATAAAAAAAAAAAAAAAAAAAATACTTATAAGTTTTAATATTCGAAAATATAAAAAGAAAAACAAAAATATAAGTATTTTTAAGATTTTGTTAAATATTTAAGTTTTATAAGTTTCTTTATTTTTAGTTTAGTTTATAAAAATATAAGTTTTATTTTAATATCTTTTATTTATATAAAAATAGAAAACAGAAAATAAAAATAAATAAATAAAGAAAAAACGCGTCGAAGATTAAATCTGTCAACTGAATTTCTGAACCCCGCGAGTCGCGGGGTTTGAAGCATTATATACCGCAAGTCGCGGAGCTTCTCTGACAGACGACAGAAGCCCTAATTCAGCATTAATTACGTGAATTAATTAATTATTATTATTATTTCACCCTAATTATTATTATTATTATTATTAGTTTTATTTTAAGATTTACTTTTTATTTAATTTGTTTTATTTAGTTAAATTTGTTTTATTAAATTGTAAAATTAGTAGTTTTATTAAATAAATAATATAAAAATAATATTTTTATAAAAATTGTACTTTTTACAACTTTTTATATATTTTTATATTTTGTCCCTTTTTAATCGTTGTAGCATAATATTTGTATTTTTAGCTCATTTTTAATTTTAAACTTAGTTTTTGCTATAGTTATTTTTACTCCTAGATTTTTAGGCTTTGCCGTAGAATTCCTTAAGTGCTTTTTCTTTAGACTAAGATTTAGGTGCTTTAAAATTTTGCGACGCCTTTTTAAGTTTTAGTTTCTTTTTAAGTTATTTCCATTTGGGATTTAGTTTTTCCTGTAAGCTTTAATATTTTTAGACACCTTTTACTATGTATCAATTATCATTCCAATTAGTAATTTCAATTTGCGATTATAATTTTAAGTTAGTTGTAGTAATAAGGTTAGGTTAGTCAAGTATTTTTAAGTTTTTATAAGTTTCTTTTATTTTTCCGTCACCTTTTATTTTTTTTTTCTCAACCATTTTTCTTTTTCGACCTTTTTCGACGAACTCTTTTTCTCTCTTATTTCTCGCTATTCTAGTTTTTAGGACATAGATTTTTTCTACTTCTTATCTAAATTTTCTTAAAATTACGAAAATTTATTTTGAGTGGTTAAATTGATAGACATCAAAATTTTCTGGTTCGTAGTAATAGTTGGATTTGTACGTGGACCGGGTTATTGGAGCCAAACAGTCCTCAATTATATTGAGACCAAACGAATCCTGCCCCTCTGCTGCATCTTTTGGCTATTCGAAACGTGGGCAAAATCAGAAAAGTCTATTAATTGGATAACTTATTATAATTTTTCTTTCCTTTTAAAAACTAATAGGATATTCAGTGAATGCACCGAGCAAGACGTTCATCACCTTTTGTACGTTCACCACCTGTAACTAGATCAAGACATTTAGAAAATATAACCGCCGTTGATTTTTCTTTAGAATCGTCATCCAGTCGACCAAGTACTTCAGTTCAAATTTCCGATAATCCATTTTTTGAACCCAACCTCACAATTGAGAATCCAGAGAATATTCAGGAACGGTTCGTAGATCCTGAACCATTAAACTTTCCTCCGGAACCACCAATCATTCAAACAGAGATTGTTGAGGAACGAACCATTAAATCAGAATCATCTAGTGATACCGATTCAACAAATTCAATTATGGAGAATCTGGAACCTTTAAGTATGGAAGACCGAATGAGAGCTAAACGCACTGGCCAAGGTCACGCAATTACTCATCCAGACATTAATGCGCCAGATTATGAAATCAAAGGACAAATTCTACACATGGTGACTAATCAATGCCAATTTAGTGGTGCGCCGAAGGAAGATCCAAATGAACATCTACGTACCTTTAATAGGATCTGCACACTATTTAAAATCCGAGAAGTGGAGGATGAACAGATATATCTCATGTTATTTCCCTGGACTTTAAAGGGAGAAGCCAAAGATTGGTTGGAATCGTTACCTGAAGGGGCGATCGATACATGGGACGTTTTAATTGACAAATTTCTTAAACAATTCTTTCCTGCATCTAAAGCCGTAAGACTTCAAGCAGAAATTGTTACGTTCACACAGAAACCAAATGAAACTCTATATGAGGCGTGGACAAGATATGGAAAGTTGTTAAGAGGATGTCCGCAACATGGTTTAGACACCTGTCAAATAGTACAAATATTCTACCAAGGATGCGACATCACTACAAGGAAAGACATAGATATAGCAGCTGGTGGTTCTATTATGAAGAAAACCGAAACTGATGCTTACAAAATTATTGATAACACTGCTTCCCACTCACATGAGTGGCACCAAGAAAAAGACATCATTAGATCATCTAAAGCAGCTAGAGCCGATTCTAGCCATGACTTAGATTCCATTTCCGCAAAGATAGATGCTGTGGAGAGACGAATGGAAAAGATGACTAAAGATATTCACTCAATACGAATTAGTTGTGAGCAGTGTGGAGGACCACATTTGACAAAAGATTGTCTCAGTATTGAATTAACAATGGAACAAAGAGAGAATATTTCATACATAAACCAAAGGCCTGGAAATAATTATCAGAATAATTATCAACCGCCAAGACCGATTTACAATCAAAACCAGAATTATAACCGAAATATTCCATACAACAACCAACAAGGTCCTAGCAATCAACAAGTATCCAATAATACTTACAATCAGCAAAGACCTAATTTTCAAAACAAACCACCACAACAAACCGATGATAAAAAGCCGAATTTAGAAGATATGATGACGAAGCTAGTTGAAACTCAAACGCAGTTTTTCACATCTCAAAAACAAACTAATGAACAAAATGCTCAAGCATTTAGAAATCAACAAGCTTCTATTCAAAATCTGGAACAAGAAGTAAGTAACCTAGCAAGGTTAATAGGTGAAAGAAAACCGGGAAGTCTACCTAGTGATACAAATGCTAACCCCCGGAATGAAACAGCTAAAGCTATTACCACAAGAAGTGGTACAACACTTAAACCACCTGAAATACCTGTAACTTCTGATGAAACTATTCCTACTCCACAAGAACCACAACCTGATCAAGATAAGAAAAAAGAACCGGTAGTTGAAAAGGTTAATGAAAATAACACAGTTAAGGATAAACCTTATGTTAAACCATACCAACCACCACTTCCTTACCCGAGTAAAATGAAGAAAGAAAAACTTGAAGCCGAGCAATCCAAATTCTTGGATATGTTTAAACAGATAAATGTAAATCTTCCTTTCATTGATGTGATTTCAGGAATGCCAAGATATGCTAAATTCTTGAAAGATCTAATCTCAAATAGAAAGAAAATGGAAGAACTCTCGGCTGTTACTATGAATGCTAATTGTTCAGCAGTGCTGTTAAATAAGATACCAGAAAAACTATCTGATCCAGGAAGTTTCACAATTCCATGTTTTCTGGGTAGTCTTAGTTCAATAGAAGCATTGGCAGACTTAGGTGCTAGTATAAATCTAATGCCGTATTCACTATACGCTAAACTAGACCTTGGAGAATTGAAACCAACCAGAATAAGCATACAACTAGCCGATAGATCAATAAAATATCCTAGAGGGATAATGGAGAACATGCTAGTTAAAGTTGGTACTTTAGTATTTCCAGTAGATTTTGTTGTTCTGGACATGGAAGAAGATTCTCAAGTTCCTCTCATATTAGGAAGACCATTCTTAAACACGGCTAAAGCAATGATAGACGTGTTCGGTAAGAAACTGACCCTAAGTATAGAGGATGAGAGTGTTACCTTTTCAGTTGATAGAGCAATGCAACAACCACAATCTGCAGTTGATACATGTTATTATATTCAAACTATAGATGCACATGCAGAATTATTAGAAGAATTTCCAGAATTACAAGGAACAGGAGAATGTTCTTTAGGAGAAGGTAATGAACCAATTGATGAAGCTGAAATGTTAGCTACACTTATAGCTAATGGATATGAACCAATAACAGAAGAAATTCAAATGCTAAAAGAAGAAGACAGATATCGATATAAATCATCGATAGAAGAACCTTCGAAATTAGAGTTAAAGCCACTTCCAAACCATTTGGAATACGCTTATTTACATGGTGAATCTGAATTACCTGTAATAATATCGTCTTCTCTTACTGAAAATGAAAAATCACAACTCATTTCTGTGTTGAAAGCTCATAAACCAGCCATTGCATGGAAGATTCATGATATTAAAGGAATAAGTCCTTCGTATTGCACACATAAAATCCTTATGGAAGAAGGTCATAAAACGTATGTGCAACGCCAACGAAGACTAAATCCTAATATGCAAGATGTAGTTAAGAAAGAGATTATTAAACTGCTAGATGCAGGTTTAATTTATCCAATTTCTGATAGTCCATGGGTAAGCCCAGTTCAATGCGTGCCTAAGAAGGGTGGCATGACTGTCATTACAAATGAGAAAAATGAGCTTATTCCTACTAGGACTGTAACAGGATGGCGTGTATGTATTGATTATAGAAAATTAAATGACGCCACCAGAAAAGATCACTTTCCCTTACCTTTCATAGATCAAATGTTGGAAAGATTAGCCGGAAATAGTTACTATTGTTTTCTAGATGGATTTTCCGGATATTTTCAAATTCCAATAGCACCCGAAGATCAAGAGAAAACCACATTCACGTGCCCTTATGGTACTTTTGCTTACAAACGCATGCCATTTGGACTTTGCAACGCCCCTGCAACCTTTCAAAGGTGTATGATGGCGATTTTTCACGACATGATAGAAGAATGCATGGAAGTATTCATGGATGACTTTTCTGTCTTCGGTGATACATTTAAATCATGTCTAATTAATCTGGAACGAATGCTAATTAGATGCGAAAAATCAAATCTAGTACTTAATTGGGAGAAATGCCATTTCATGGTTAAAGAAGGCATCGTTCTTGGACATAAAATTTCAAAAGAAGGAATTGAAGTGGATAGAGCTAAATTAGATGTAATTGCTAAACTTCCACATCCCACCAATGTTAGAGGAGTTAGGAGTTTTCTAGGGCATGCCGGTTTTTACCGACGTTTCATAAAAGATTTTTCTAAAATTGCCACTCCTATGAATAAACTCCTAGAAAAGGATGCGCCATTCATCTTTTCAGATGAGTGTATCAAATCTTTTAATATTCTTAAAGAGAAACTCACTAATGCACCAATCATGATAACACCAAATTGGAATCTACCATTTGAACTAATGTGCGATGCAAGTGATTTTGCAATGGGAGCCGTTTTAGGACAAAGGATTGAAAAACAATTTCAACCTATATATTATGCTAGTAAGACGTTACAAGGAGCACAAACAAACTATACAACTACTGAAAAAGAACTCCTTGCTATTGTCTTTGCTTTTGACAAATTTCGATCATATCTCGTTCTAGCAAAAACGGTGGTCTATACCGACCATTCTGCTCTTAGATACCTATTTTCAAAACAAGATGCTAAACCAAGATTTATCCGTTGGATCTTACTCTTACAAGAGTTTGATATTGAAATCCGAGATAAAAGAGGAGCAGAAAATCTCGCCGCTGATCATCTTTCTCGTCTTGAAAATCCTGAGTTAGAAGTTCTAAATGAATCGGCCATACAAGACAACTTTCCTGATGAATATCTATTGAAGATAGATTATAAAGAAATCCCATGGTTTGCAGACTATGCAAACTACTTAGTTTGTGGATTCCTTGAAAAAGGATTATCATACCAAAGACGAAAGAAATTCTTCAGTGATATAAAACACTATTTCTGGGAAGATCCACATCTGTTTAAAAGTTGTCCCGATGGAATAATACGCCGATGTGTATTTGGAGATGAAGCTAGTAAAATTTTAAACCATTGTCACACAGGACCAACAGGAGGGCATTATGGGCCTCAACTAACAGCAAGAAAAGTTTATGAAGCTGGATTCTATTGGCCTACAATTTACAAAGACGCATACCTT
This sequence comes from Rutidosis leptorrhynchoides, assembly GCF_046630445.1. Classification (NCBI taxonomy): domain Eukaryota; kingdom Viridiplantae; phylum Streptophyta; class Magnoliopsida; order Asterales; family Asteraceae; genus Rutidosis; species Rutidosis leptorrhynchoides. The sequence continues at coordinate 186,999,955 of NC_092336.1, read as the reverse complement.
CTTTGCAAATCCTGTAATGCATGTCAAAGGGCCGGAAAAATAAGTCAACGTGATGAAATGCCACAAAATGTCATCCAAGTATGTGAAGTATTTGACATTTGGGGTATTGACTTTATGGGTCCATTTCCAAAATCTCATAATAATCTATATATACTCGTAGCCATTGATTATGTATCTAAATGGGCGGAAGCACAAGCTCTCCCAACTAACGATGCACGAGTTGTAGTCAACTTTTTAAAACGTCTTTTTGCAAGGTTTGGAACACCGAAAGCTTTAATAAGTGATCGGGGTACTCATTTCTGTAATAATCAACTTGAGAAAGTTCTTAAAAGATATGGAGTAACTCTTAAAATCTCCACCGCATATCATCCACAAACAAGTGGACAAGTTGAAAATACCAACCGAGCTTTAAAACGTATTCTAGAGAAAACCGTAGGATCAAATCCGAAGGAATGGTCCATTAAATTGGAGGATGCACTCTGGGCTTTTAGAACAGCCTACAAAACTCCAATTGGAACCACACCTTTTAGACTTGTTTATGGAAAAGCATGTCATCTTCCAGTAGAAATTGAACACAAAGCATTTTGGGCTTTGAAAACATGTAATCTTGATTTACATGAAGCCGGACGTCTACGATTAAGTCAACTAAACGAATTAGAAGAATTAAGACATGAAGCATACGAAAATTCGTTAATCTATAAAGAAAGAACGAAGAAATGGCATGATAAAAGAATCAGAAGTTCAAAAGAATTTAAAGAAGGAGACAGAGTTCTTCTTTTCAATTCACGATTCAAGCTATTTCCTGGAAAATTGAAATCAAGATGGTCTGGACCATTCATAGTCAAAAGAGTTTTCCCATACGGAACGATAGAATTAATAAATTCAAATGGGATGGAATTTAAAGTTAATGGTCACAGAGTTAAACATTACATACATGGCCCGATGGAAGTCGACAACGAAGTTAATCACAATTTCAACACCACAGCTAACTAAGTGTGGGGAGAATCAAGTCTTTAAAGGATAATATGTATTTCTGTTAGAGTTAGATTGTCTGTTTTCGTGTAGTTCTCGAAAATGGAACCCGAATGGTCTTTCCCTAGCAGACCCTAAAGAACTAGTCTTCTCCCCCCCATTCTGAATTTTTATTTTTTTTAGGTTTTTACGAAATGAAGACTGCCTGTGAACTAAACCATGGTCTAATGCTACACGCTTTGATCACTAAACGTAATAATGACATACTCCCGAGTTAAATAGTATCAGTAATCAGAGAAAGAATGGACGGAGTTAGAAAAGAATCCAGATGCGAAGATAATAAGTTACAATTTGGTAAAGGAAAATCAAAATCCGCAGCGAAAAGAAGAGCACGACACCTAGAACGATGTCACAAATGCGGAAAATGGTCACATGGAGGTAAATGTTCAAATAATCAAACCTATTCAAATACCGAATTTGTTACTTTATGCAGAGACGGACCGTTCATATGTTTAGAAGAAAAGACACTGAATGCTCGAGGTTACGCCTATGTAGCCATGGAAAACCAATTAAACCGACTATCTTATGAATGGGATAGATCATATAACTAAGAAATCTATTTCACAGGTATGTCTGTACAGTTTTTATTTTTATTTTTATTTTTAACCTTTTGATAATAAACGCTAATTTGTTCGCTAAAAAGTATTAAATTGGTATTGAATAAAATTAGGTTTGGCGACCGAAATTATTGATATCATTCAAAAATTTATTACATCACTGCGAAATTTAACGTTTATTCTTAAGGTATAAATATCTTTAATCAATCAACACAAAATATTTCAAAAATTCGTCATGAGTTAAATTAGGTCTTGGAACCGAAATTACTTTACCGAAAAGAGGGGCGCATATTTTTGATAATATTTGATTGATTAAAGTGGGATAAAAAGACAAAAAGATTTTTAATTTTATTTTTACCATATTTTTAAAATTAATATTTAAATCTTAAATTAATATTGTAAACTTTGTAAAAACAATATATTTAAAATTGTAAATATTTGAAAAATTAATATAAGTTTGATATGAATTTATAAATTTTTAAATTAAGTTTGGTGTGAATTTTTAATTTTTAAAATATAAATTTTTAATTTTATGCATTTCAAATTTTAAGTTTGGTGTGAATTTTTAATATTAATTTTGAATTTTATATTTAAGTTGTGTGAATTTAAAAACAAAAATTTACTTTATCTCATTAAGTTAAGAATATGATTTTTAAAATTCATCGTAAGTTGAAGACTAGGTCTTTGAACCGAAATTGCTTTACCCGAGGGAGGGACGAGAACTTTTATTATCATTATTTTTAATCTTATTGAATTAAAGTATGCCAAAAACATTAAAAAACCCAAAAATCTTAGCTTTTAAAACAATCGCTACAAAAAGACAAATTTTAAAATTTTGTCGAAGGACGGACTAGGACATCGATCCGAAACGACCTCGTCCTAAATAAGAAGGGAAACAAAATTTTAAAATTAATTTCTTAATTGTTTTCAAAAGTTAATGATTATAAAAATAAATAAAAAATAAAAAAAAAAAACAAACTCCGCGAGTTGCGGAGTTTGAAGAGTATTTCACCGCGACTCGCGGAGGGTCTAAAAATCAGAAAAAAAATATACCCGCAGAACAGATCAGTCCCCAACCCAAACCAAAAACATACTGCGAATTCTGCACGAAAAAAACCCCGAAAATACACCCAAAAACACCCCAAAAATCCCAATTTTTAACCGTTAATCACCAAATTTTTTGCTAAAATCATGTTGAGAAGGATGCTATCTAAGAATTACTCAAGAAAAACGGTAAATTTCTACACCTAAACACCATTTAATTCGAAATTTGGTGTTCTTGAGTCATTTTTTCCCCAATTTGATTTTGATGCTTTTTAGTGTAATTAAGCTTAAATTGTTTATGTATTATGCTTGTATAACCTAGATTGATGCTGTTTAACATTATTAGAAGCCTTAAACTTCAAATTTTGAATAATCTAGGGTTTGTGTTCTTGAGCAATTTGGGGCTTTTTGATATAAACAGGTTATGGCCGATTTTTGTCATGAATTGTTGCTAAATTAAGTAGTGTAACATGTTTAGGTAGTTAAATGATCCAAACTTTGAGCCTAAACATGATTTTGAGAATTAAAGTGGACTTTTTCAAGTCTAAAATTCATGAACTTGATTTTTGAAAGATAATGCCATTTGAGACTTGTTTAATTGCTGGTAATGATTATTTTGACATGTTATTTGAGTTGAATGCTTATGAATTTGGCGAAAATTTTCGTATATGCTTATTTGAAAAAGTGTAGATTTGATAAAAATGTGAAAATAAGCTTAAGTTTGATATAAATTGATAATGTCATTGTAATTATTTTGATTGATGATTTTGCTGACACTAATGCATATTTGGATGCACAAAAATTGTGTTTGATGTGTTTTGCAGAATGAAAGGGGTGAATCTTCATCCCAAGCCCGCAATGCTCCTGCTGAGAATTTGGAACAACAGGAGGTGGATAACTACTACAATCAGGATATACCTCATCCAGTCATGACCTTTTCTGATATACACTTGGAAGAGTTGCACCCGAACCTGAGATTTGACAGACTTTGGATAGATTATCCAAAATATCAAAGGGGTTTGCATACTCTTCATTCTAAGGTTGTTGAGGTACCGAGGGTCATAGAATGGGGACCCTTAGAAGCTGTAGAATTGGCCGGGCCAATTAGGGAATTACTTGTACAGAGGTATGGTAATTCTTCTTTTAATGACTGGATATGTTTATTCACCATACGTAGACCTGTATATAAAGTATGGTGTGAAGAATTGTTATGTAGTATAGAGTTGAATGATCGGGTAGCTAGTTTAACCGATCGTTCTTTTATTAGATTTTTGTTAGGCGGTTCGATGCGCCACATGTCTTTACTGGACATGGCTCAGGCTTTACGTATATATACGCCTGAGGAGTTAGCGTCTGCCGATTGTAGAGGATTGATACTAAACGGTAGAAAGATAGATGAGAATTTTGATACACACGGTGTGTGGAGTCAAATGACAAGCCATCACCGTTTCAAAGGGGGAAATTACTCTTATTTGGATATAGATAGAGCCGAATTAAGAGTGATACATAGGTTTTTAGCTAATTCGATTACACAAAGGGGTAAGAACAAGGAAAAAGTAAATGAACAGGATTTGTTTTACCATATGTGTATTCGAGACCCACAAAGCGCTGTAAGTATACCGTATTGTGTGGGTTATTATTTATCAGCTATGGTTCGGGGGATGCGACCACATAGCATAATAGGAGGTGGTATTTTTATTACTTTGATTGGTGAATATCTCGGTGTGGATATAAGTCGGGGGGGATTATTACTAGAAGAGCCGGAACCCTGCGATACTATAGGTTTAAATGTATACCATGGTGCGAAAGTTTTGAAGAGGCGAAATAACGCCGCAGTACGATACCATGGTAGACATCCACAGGTGGAGAGAAACCAGCAGCAAGGTAATGTAGGAGGGGGGAATGAGATGCAAGAAATGCATAGGTTTATAGCTTCTCAGGAATACGAAAATGCTAGACAGAGAGCATTTGAAGATTGGCAAGTTCATCAGAACCAAATCGTAGCTCATTGCCAACATATAGGTAGAAACTATATTCCTACACCGAAACCCATCTTCCCTCCTTGGTCTATAGAGATGCAGCCACCATATCCTACGTATGACCCTGCCGAAGCATTCTATAGCACTTAGGGTTATGCCTGGAACCCCTATTGGTACCAATATCATCCTTAGTTTACTTATTATTTTTTTTTTTTTTTGTAATTTGTAATTATTGATACGTTTAATATTTTTGTTAATATTGTAATCATTTTTATAATTATCTAACTTTTATTCTTAGATTTTAATAATTTTTGAATGTGGGGTAATATACCAAACTTCAAAAATATGAATATATGTTTGCAGTTTATCTTATGTACACAACAGGGTAAAACAACGCATTTTCAAAGACTGGCATTAAGTTCAGCAAAAGCAACTAATTTTGACGACAAGATGCAAAATATATGTGAAATAACAACAAGACGGAATGAACAAATGATGTGCACCATTTATCATTCAGCAAACAAACGCCAATATATTTGGAAACTTTGGTAAAAATTTAATCATTTTCACACAAATCACCCTCAATAATTTAAATTGTTACTGATTTCTTGCAAATGAGGGCATTGCAAGATCTTAAGTGTGGGAAGGGGTTAAATTCTTTCGGATTTTAAAATTTTTATCTTAAACACTTGGTTACCATTAAAAATACTAGTAAAGCAGTAGTTGTATTAGAATCTAGTGCTCTCTGATAATAAAGAACAGCCCTAGTCTTATATACTGACTACCCAATTCTAGTAAAATTTTTCAAAATTTTCAATTAAATGAATTCAAAATCATGTTTATACATATTTATGAACGATAAAACTAGGTTTTAACACCGAAATTATTGTTACCTCGGAAAGGACATAAATTGAGAAACAAACTAAAATGTTAAAATTCATTTAAAATGGAATAGAGGACGATAAAAAGGAAAATAAAAGCCAAGTGTGGGAAAATTTACCAAGTTATCTTAAACATATGTCACATATATCTGTAACAAATAACTGAAAATACTTTTGCTTTGGACTAAACTAAACTGTTTTACCCGATGAAAGAAAAGAAGAGATGGATCTACACGATGAATCAATTCCATCATTAAAAGGAAGTAAAGTCTTCCGAAAAAGACACGCGCTTCTTGATTTAGGTCATGAAGTTGTCGTCCAGACCAGCTGTAGGTTGACGAAAAATCTAGAAAAGTCATCACTAAAATCAGCAGGAAATCCACGGACCTCAGCATTAAACAGGGTCGCCATGTGGTCAGATTTATCCTAACCATGAGAAGGATTTATCTCGTACAATGGGGGGCACCATGCAAATTAGCTTGATAAGACTAATGAATCAGATCCCCAGAAAGGATAATCTCCTTAAAGATTAAAAATCAGCTTTTAAGACTGATATTACTCAATCCTTGAGATTGACCTTAAAGATTGAGAATTCAAACTCATGGAATTCAATGATATCTAAACTCGAGCTTGAACGAGAAAATATTTTGATCAAAATTATAAACCGATTTGTTTTCTGAAAACCCATTTTCAATGCGTTCATTACCATTGAACGTAAAATCCTAGGAATTCACCTGGAATTCATTAGGTCACCTGAACCAAATCGGGTGTCAACCGTAAGAACGGTGGTTGCATAGTGGTCAAAGACAGGACCTTGTGCCATACCGAAAAATTAATAGGATGAGCTTTACTATTGCTCCTACCAAGGATAGTAATTGCGTCCGACACGTTATAGACCATAATCAAAAGCATGTCACGGGACATTGCCTTAACAGTTGCTTGTTTAACGCTTTCCTTTACAACCGGACGGTAGTTTGCCGAAAGGTAATATACGGAACAAGTAAACTGGACGTGTTGCTTTCCAAATACAAGGTTAGCAAGTGGGTGACACAAAACAGCAAGTTTTGAGCTAAAATTTTCAATTCTGAACCCCACCAAACCCACAAAAATATTTTGCAAACACCGGTAAAGGGTTATCCCGGAAAACTTATCTAGGGTAAAAACTAGATTTAATTTTCAAAAGATCAAATGTTTTCATAAAGATCCAATTTCCTTAATGGATCTAAATTTTTATAGTCATGTGGGACTGTAAACCATATCGTTACTACCATTGTTTATACCGCCGTATAGAAATCACTGATGTACAAAGTGTGAAGAATAAAGAAGTGATTCTAGTATTTCAAGACAATATTGCTTGAGGACAAGCAACGCTCAAGTGTGGGAATATTTGATAATGCTAAAAACGAACATATATTTCATAGCATTATTCCTCAAGAAAGACAAGCTTTTAGTTGCAATTGTTCTATTTACAAGTGATATTCGTTTAAATAATAAAAGGTGAAGACAAAAGACAGATTCGACGAATTGAAGATGCAAACGACCAAAAAGCTCAAAAGTACAAAAGACAATCAAAAAGGTTCCAATTATTGATAAGAAACGTCTCGAAATTACAAGAGTACAAGATTCAAAACGCAAAGTACAAAATATAAAATTGTACGCAAGGACGTTCGAAAATCCGGAACCAGGATCAGAGTCAACTCTTAACGCTCGACGCAACGGACTAAAAATTACAAGTTAACTATGTATATAAATATAATATAATATATAATTAATTATATTAATTATATATATATTATATATATATTATAAAACCGTCGGCAGAGAAAGACTCCAAGGGTGTGAGCTGTAAATACATTCTCCGCGACTCGCGGAGTTTGAAGAGGATATTGCCGCGAGTCGCGGAGCCCCAAAAAACGACTCTGCCTATAAAGCAAACCGAATTCTGATCATTTTTCATATTCTATTTCTCTCTTCTCTCATATATACGTAAAATATATATATATAATTTATATTTTAATTTTAATTTTAATTATAATTCTAATAATAAGGGTATGTTAGCGAATATTGTAAGGGTGTAAGTCGAAATTCTGTCCGTGTAACGCTACGCTATTTTTAATCATTGTAAGTTATGTTCAACCTTTTTATATTAATGTCTCGTAGCTAAGTTATTATTATGCTTATTTAATCCGAAGTAATCATGATGTTGGGCTAATTACTAAAATTGGGTAATTGGGCTTTGTACCATAATTGGGGTTTGGACAAAAGAACGACACTTGTGGAAATTAGACTATGGGCTATTAATGGGCTTTATATTTGTTTAACTAAATGATAGTTTGTTAATGTTAATATAAAGATTTACAATTGGGCGTCCCTATAAATTACCATATACACTCGATCGGACACGATGGGCGGGGTATTTATATGTACGAATAATCGTTCATTTAACCGGACACGGGAATGGATTAATAGCCACTAGAATAATTAAAACAGGGGTGAATTACATTCAAGGGTAATTGGTGTAATTGTTAACAAAGTAGTAAAACCTTGGTTTACACGCAGTCGATAACCTGGTGTAATCATTAAACAAAGTATTAAAACCTTGTTACAATTCGAATCCCTAATTAGTTGGAATATTTAACTTCGGGTATAAGAATAATTTGACGAGGACACTCGCACTTTATATTTATGACTGCTGGACTGTTATGGACAAAAACCAGACGGACATATTAAATAATCCAGGACAAAGGACAATTAACCCATGGGCATAAAACTAAAATCAACACATCAAACATCATGATTACGGAAGTTTAAATAAGCATAATTCTTTTATTTCATATTTAATTTCCTTTATTTTATATTTAATTGCACTTCTAATTATCGCACTTTTATTTATTGTTATTTAATCGCACTTTTAATTATCGTACTTTTTAATTATCGCAATTTTATTTTATCGCACTTTTATTATTCGCAATTTCATTATCGTTATTTACTTTACGCTTTAAATTAAGTCTTGTATTTATTTTATATTTTACATTAGGTTTTAACTGCGACTAAAGTCTTAAAATCGACAAACCGGTCATTAAACGGTAAAAACCCCCCTTTATAATAATAATATTACTTATATATATATTTGTATTTTTATAAAAGTAAACTAATATAGCGTTGAGCTTTGTTTAAAGATTTCCCTGTGGAACGAACCGGACTTACTAAAAACTACACTACTGTACGATTAGGTACACTGCCTATAAGTGTTGTAGCAAGGTTTAAGTATATCCATTCTATAAATAAATAAATATCTTGTGTAAAATTGTATCGTATTTAATAGTTTTTCCTAGTAAAATATAAACTATTTCGTGTACACCTCGCATAACATCAACGAACACTTCATTCATTGATTTCATCGCGAGGTTTTGACCTCTATGTGATACGTTTTGTAACATTGCATTCGTTTGAAAAGGTATTTCATAAATGAATATATAAATTCCAGGTTTTTAACATCTGATAATTCCTACGTATAGACAATCACCATTTAAATGGTTTACAATAATACATCTGTTGACAATACAGTCAAAATAAGGTACATGGTAATGGTTTGGTGAATGCAAGTTTCTTGTATATAGCATGTATGACTCTCAGCACATAACTTGTATCACGTATAAGCAAACAGCGGAAGACTTCTAGAAACCTGAGAATAAACATGCTAACAAGTGTCAACACAAAGGTTGGTGAGTTCATAGTTTTAATATTACACATAATCCGTATATCAATGTGGATTACAAAAGTTCAGTTGTTTTATCCAAAACGTTTATCAGGTTTGTGAGTTAATGTTTCACATCATCTGTATATAAAAGTAAACCATAATGTTCCAGTTGTTTCATCCGAAACGTTTATTAATAGGTTTTACATAAAAGGTGGATCACAAGATTTCAGTTGTTTCATCCGAAACATTTATCAAAATATTCTACGAAATTGAGCACCCTGGTAACTAAACTTAACGTATATATATTTTATACCCTTTGTATAATCATCTTAATAATACACGTAAACCAACGTGTACGCTTCTCAAATAGCATACGTCCGTTAAAAGGCTAGTGCTCTAGCTCGGACGGGGATATCAAGCCCTATGGATCCATATACTACTACTCGCGCCCACCAGTTCTTATAACTGGCAGTTATTAGTTACCAAAGCTAAGGGATTTTCGGTTCAAACTCAGTGTAGAATTTAGTATGTACTTGTATCCATTGTGTTTAAAATAAAGTGTATGTATTCTCAGCCCAAAAATATATATTGCAAAAGCAATTAAAAAGGGAGCAAATGAAACTCACGCATATAAATCTAGTATTTTCAGTATTTATAAACAGTCGCATGTATTCTCAGCCCAAAAATATATTGAGTAAAAGGGATCATATGAAACTCACGCATATCAGTTTTAGTTTTTGTATTCATTTTATAAAACAGCGCATGTATTCTCAGCCCAAAAATATGTATAAAAAGGGATCAATGAACTCACGCATATCAGTTTTAGTTTTTGTATTCATTTTATAAAACAGCGCATGTATTCTCAGCCCAAAAATATGTATAAAAAGGGATCAATGAAACTCACTGTTTAATATTGATATACAATATTGTAGGAAAGCACGTAGACGCATCGGAGATGATAAACACGAGGTTTGCTTCACAAAAATATCCCCGAACATTACCCATAACCTCCTTGGTAATAACCCATATTTTCCTTAGCTCTAGCTCGCTTGGAAACTCGTTTTGAAAATTACTTGGACATCACTTCGTCTTAATATTTTATGTACATTATTATTTTTGTATTGCAAAAATAATAACACTAATAATAAAAATAATAAGATTAATAATAATCTTATTAATAATAATAATAATAATAATAATAATAATAATAATAATAATAATAATAATAATAATAATAATAATAATAATAATAATAATAATAATAATAATAATAATAATAATAATAAATATTATACGGAGTAATATATATTTGAGTATGTGTGTGTGATTTTTCATTCGAGCAAAACACCTGAATTTATAGTACCTGGCCTGGAATTCCCCTCCATGCGATCGCATGATTTTGTAGAAGGATTCCCATGCGATCGCATGGGCTCCTTTTCCAGCTCACAAAACTTTTGTATTTTTGTTTGTCGACATAATAAATAAATATATAATATATATAATTTAAATAATTAATTATATATTATATTAAATTCACATGCATAGTTGATTTGTAATTTTAGTTCCAATAAGTCGTACGTCATCACTCGACTTATGTCCCGGTTTCGGTTTTTCGAACGTATTTTCGTACGTTTAGAAAACTTGCATTTTACGTTTCGTGACACGTACCTTTGTCAAAATATAGACTTAAACTATCCATAAACTATGTCACTCAAAGTGTATCTTATACGTTTGAGTGTTTTGGTCATTTACTTCTATAAATCATCGTTTCACTATTTGTTAAAATACATTTTTAAAATAGTGTTTTACTGTAGCAAAGTTACTGTAGCAAAGTCAATTTTTACTATAGCAAATAGTGATTTTCGAAAACACTGTAGCATTTTGGGTACTGTAGCAATTTGAAAATACTTTAGTAAATTAGTGTTTTACTGGTTCATCTTAAACGTTTTAGTTAACTTATCTAAATATCAATTGAATCAATAATCAAATGTTATTATCGTTTACTAAATAACTTGAGATCATATATATTCAAATAGATATATAAACCAATAAGTTTAATGTACGGTATCATTTTCATAACACTTTGTTACGTTTTCAAGTTATAGCATATGTATCTATTTACATATAATTGTTCGCGAATCGTTGAGAACAACCGAAGGGTATTTGAATAGTTCAAAATTTTGAGATTCAACTTCATAGGCTTTGCTTATCGTGTCGAAATCATTAATCATTTAAGATTAAGTTTAAATTTAGTCAGAATTTTTCGGGTCATCACACAAGGCATTCTTGGAACGTTCTTCGAATGTCTTACAAACTGATCTCGCCTTAAATAGTTGTGCTGAAGAATTCTGACCGACTCTAGACAAGATTTCATCAATCATGTCTTCGGGTAGGTCGCTTAAAATATTGGGTTGTCTATCCATTTTGTGTTTTTATACTGTAAAATAGACAAGAGTTATATTCATAAAAAAAATACTTATTAATACAAGCAATTTTTACATATATCATAAAGCATAAGCACACTATATTACATATATTACACCACACGAATACAACTATCTTATTCCGACTCGCTTGTTTCTTCTTCTTCGGTTTTGGTTCGTTTTGCCAAGTTTTTAGGGATATATGATGTTCCCCTAATACGAGTCGTCGTTTTCCACATTGGTTTAGAAAAACCTGGTGGTTTAGAGGTTCCCGGGTCATTGTTACAACTTAAGGGCTTCGGGGGTTGACGATACATATAAAGTTCATCGGGGTTGGAATTAGATTTCTCTATTTTTATGCCCTTTCCCTTGTTATTTTCTTTTGCCTTTTTAAATTCAGTTGGGGTAATTTCTATAACATCATCGGAATTCTCGTCAGAATCCGATTCATCGGAGAATTGGTGATCCTCCCAATATTTTGCTTCCTTGGCGGAAACACCATTGACCATAATTATCCTTGGTCGGTTGGTTGAGGATTTTCTTTTACTTAACCGTTTTATTATTTCCCCCACCGGTTCTATTTCTTCATCCGGTTCCGATTCTTCTTCCGGTTCCGATTCTTCTTCCGGTTCCAACTCTTCTTCCGGTTCCTCTTCGGGAACTTGTGAATCAGTCCACGAATCATTCCAATTTACATTTGACTCTTCATTATTATTAGGTGAGTCAATTGGACTTGTTCTAGATGTAGACATCTATCACATAATATCAAACGCGTTAAGAGATTAATATATCACATAATATTCACATGTTAAAAATATATAGTTTCCAACAAAATTTGTTAAGCAATCATTTTTCAAGTAAACACGGTCGAAGTCCAGACTCACTAATGCATCCTAACAAACTCGATAAGACACACTAATGCAAAATTCTGGTTCTCTAAGACCAACGCTCGGATACCAACTGAAATGTCCCGTTCTTATTGATTAAAAACGTTCCATATTAATTGATTTCGTTGCGAGGTTTTGACCTCTATATGAGACGTTTTTCAAAGACTGCATTCATTTTAAAACAAACCATAACATTTATTTCATCAATAAAGGTTTAAAAAGCTTTACGTAGATTATCAAATAATGATAATCTAAAATATCCTGTTTACACACGACCATTACATAATGGTTTACAATACAAATATGTTACAACAAAATAAGTTTCTTGAATGCAGTTTTTACACAATATCATACAAGCATGGACTCCAAATCTCGTCCTTATTTAAGTATGCGACAGCGGAAGCTCTTAATAATCACCTGAGAATAAACATGCTTAAAACGTCAACAAAAATGTTGGTGAGTTATAGGTTTAACCTATATATATCAAATCATAATAATAGACCACAAGATTTCATATTTCAATACACATCCCATACATAGGGATAAAAATCATTCATATGGTGAACACCTGGTAACCGACATTAACAAGATGCATATATAAGAATATCCCCATCATTCCGGGACACCCTTCGGATATGATATAAATTTCGAAGTACTAAAGCATCCGGTAATTTGGATGGGGTTTGTTAGGCCCAATAGATCTATCTTTAGGATTCGCATCAATTAGGGTGTCTGTTCCCTAATTCTTAGATTACCAGACTTAATAAAAAGGGGCATATTCGATTTCGATAATTCAATCATAGAATGTAGTTTCACGTACTTGTGTCTATTTTGTAAATCATTTATAAAACCTGCATGTATTCTCATCCCAAAAATATTAGATTTTAAAAGTAGGACTATAACTCACTTTCACAGATTTTTACTTCGTCGGAAAGTAAGACTTGGCCACTGGTTGATTCACGAACCTATAACAATATATACATATATATCAAAGTATGTTCAAAATATATTTACAACACTTTTAATATATTTTGATGTTTTAAGTTTATTAAGTCAGCTGTCCTCGTTAGTAACCTACAACTAGTTGTTCACAGTTAGATGTACAGAAATAAATCGATAAATATTATCTTGAATCAATCCACGACCCAGTGTATACGTATCTCAGTATTGATCACAACTCAAACTATATATATTTTGGAATCAACCTCAACCCTGTATAGCTAACTCCAACATTCACATATAGAGTGTCTATGGTTGTTCCGAAATATATATAGATGTGTCGACATGATAGGTCGAAACATTGTATACGTGTCTATGGTATCTCAAGATTACATAATATACAATACAAGTTGATTAAGTTATGGTTGGAATAGATTTGTTACCAATTTTCACGTAGCTAAAATGAGAAAAATTATCCAATCTTGTTTTACCCATAACTTCTTCATTTTAAATCCGTTTTGAGTGAATCAAATTGCTATGGTTTCATATTAAACTATATTTTATGAATCTAAACAGAAAAAGTATAGGTTTATAGTCGGAAAAATAAGTTACAAGTCGTTTTTGTAAAGGTAGTCATTTCAGTCGAAAGAAAGACGTCTAGATGACCATTTTAGAAAACATACTTCCACTTTGAGTTTAACCATAATTTTTGGATATAGTTTCATGTTCATAATAAAAATCATTTTCTCAGAATAACAACTTTTAAATCAAATTTTATCATAGTTTTTAATTAACTAACCCAAAACAGCCCGCGGTGTTACTACGACGGCGTAAATCCGGTTTTACGGTGTTTTTCGTGTTTTCAGGTTTTAAATCATTAAGTTAGCATATCATATAGATATATAACATGTGTTTAGTTGATTTTAAAAGTCAAGTTAGAAGGATTAACTTTTGTTTGCGAACAAGTTTAGAATTAACTAAACTATGTTCTAGTGATTACAAGTTTAAACCTTCGAATAAGATAGCTTTATATGTATGAATCGAATGATGTTATGAACATCATTACTACCTTAAGTTCCTTGGATAAACCTACTGGAAAAGAGAAAAATGGATCTAGCTTCAACGGATCCCTGGATGGCTCGAAGTTCTTGAAGCAGAATCATGACACGAAAACAAGTTCAAGTAAGATCATCACTTGAAATAAGATTGTTATAGTTATAGAAATTGAACCAAAGTTTGAATATGATTATTACCTTGTATTAGAATGATAACCTACTGTAAGAAACAAAGATTTCTTGAGGTTGAATGATCACCTTACAAGATTGAAAGTGAGCTAGCAAACTTGAAAGTATTCTTGATTTTATGTAACTAGAACTTGTAGAATATATGAAGAACACTTAGAACTTGAAGATAGAACTTGAGAGAGATCAATTAGATAAAGAAAATTGAAGAATTAAAGTGTTTGTAGGTGTTTTTGGTCGTTGGTGTATGGATTAGATATAAAGGATATGTAATTTTGTTTTCATGTAAATAAGTCATGAATGATTACTCATATTTTTGTAATTTTATGAGATATTTCATGCTAGTTGCCAAATAATGATTCCCACATGTGTTAGGTGACTCACATGGGCTGCTAAGAGCTGATCATTGGAGTGTATATACCAATAGTACATACATCTAAAAGCTGTTTATTGTACGAGTACGAATACAGGTGCATACGAGTAGAATTGTTGATGAAACTGAACGAGGATGTAATTGTAAGCATTTTTGTTAAGTAGAAGTATTTTTATAAGTGTATTGAAGTCTTTCAAAAGTGTATAAATACATATTAAAACACTACATGTATATACATTTTAACTGAGTCGTTAAGTCATCGTTAGTCGTTACATGTAAGTGTTGTTTTGAAACCTTTAGGTTAACGATCTTGTTAAATATTGTTAACCCAATGTTTATAATATAAAATTAGATTTTAAATTATTATATTATCATGATATTATCATGTATGAATATCTCTTAATATGATATATATACATTAAATGTCTTTACAACGATAATCGTTACATATATGTCTCGTTTAAAAATCATTAAGTTAGTAGTCTTGTTTTTACATATGTAGTTCATTGTTAATATACTTAATGATATGTTTACTTATCATAGTATCATGTTAACTATATATATATATATATCCATATATATGTCATCATATAGTTTTTACAAGTTTTAACGTTCGTGAATCACCGGTCAACTTGGGTGGTCAATTGTCTATATGAAACATATTTCAATTAATCAAGTCTTAACAAGTTTGATTGCTTAACATGTTGGAAACATTTAATCATGTAAATATCAATCTCAATTAATATATATAAACATGGAAAAGTTCGGGTCACTACACAAAATTCGTGACCTTCTACAGCCCTCAACCATCATCATTCGCCACTTTTCTCCTGCTGTATTCAGTTTCTGTTTCAACTCCCAAACAGCCCAAGGATCAGACTTGTTGCTGCTGCTGTGTTGCTATTTTCTGCGAATCAAAATAGACCCAAAAAGCTTGATTCGTTTGGTCTTTTGTTGCTGCTGTATCTGCGTTTCTGTTGAACCAAAACAGTCCAAAAAGACTCTTGTTTGGGTCGTGAATTGTTGCTGCCAGGGTTCTGTCTTCTGTTGCATTCCATTCTCATATTCTTGATCTCTATCTTCCACTAAGGTAGCCTAAAACCCTAGTGATAATCCTACTTTTAATCTATTACTTTTAGTATATATTGATGATTAAGATTGGTCTTGTTCTTGAAGTTAATTATAAGGATTATGTTATTTAAATTGAACATGTATATATGAACATAAAGATGATAATGAATATGATTAATAGGTTTAAGGATGATAAACTATGATGATGATCATAAATAAAATAATGAACTAGTTTATGAATGTGATTAATAAGATTTAGTTAAAGGAATGATTATGACTAAGATTAAAAGTATGATTATGAACATCAAGTATGAATAAAGATATTGGTTAATGAATGAGTAAAAAAAATAAGTATTGTGATTATTAGTGATAAGATTAAAGATTTGATCATGGTATATATATACTAGGTGATTAATTGGTTAAAGGCTTTAAAGAAAGGTTAAGGTTATGTATGGTAAACATGATAATACAAGATTATGGTTAGGGTTGAAAGGTGACAATTGTAATAAGGTTGAATATAATTATGAAGTAC
Source organism: Rutidosis leptorrhynchoides (assembly GCF_046630445.1). Taxonomy (NCBI): domain Eukaryota; kingdom Viridiplantae; phylum Streptophyta; class Magnoliopsida; order Asterales; family Asteraceae; genus Rutidosis; species Rutidosis leptorrhynchoides. The sequence continues at coordinate 186,983,296 of NC_092336.1, read as the reverse complement.
TAATAAATTGTTAAGAATAAGGATGATGGTTAATGATAGAGGTTTATGATTAGGATTAGTTATTGTGATAAAAGAGTTATGATTTTATGTGAGATAATGATGATTAAGAGTTAAGATTATGGATGTTAATAAGTTAATAGGTCATGATTATGATTAATGGGATTAGTAGTAATATATGAAAGAGGATTAGTAAATAATAATGATAATAATATACACATGCATGCATGCATGCATGCATACGTACGTATGTACAAGTACATATTATAGGTATATGTGTGTGTGTGTGTATATGTAAATATATACATACGTGTATATGTATGTGTATATATGTATGTATATGTACGTGTGTATGCATGTATGAGTGTAAGTTATATAAGATTAGTAAACATAATAATAAAAGTAATAAATGTATATATATATATATATATATATATATATATATATATATATATATATATATATATATATATATATATATATGTATCATCTTACACTTATGTATATGTAACACCTACACCTAATGTATATATATATCATATAGTTATGAACGTATACATATATAATAATAAATAAAGAATATATATGTATGTATCGCATAGGTATAATTATATATGTAACATAAAATGATAAGTTTACATAATAGTTGAACAATTAAAGATTAATAATACTATTATTAGTATGAACTATACACTTATCTATATAGTAACACTTGAGTACACTAAGTATATTATCACTTATTTAAATATAACTTTTCTCGAGAACGGTCACTGTTAATATAGTTTGCTATATTAATAAACAAACTTTATGTCTATTAGACATTAACTAATTAAACATAATATCTCTAGGTTGAGATCTCCGTGTTCAACACTCCGATCATACAACTTGCGTGGAATATCTATCTGCTATTAAGGTGAACTTCATAGCCCCACTTTTTACCTTTCTCTATTTACTATTTTAAACTTTGGGGTGAGACACATTCTTGCTTTCAAACTGTTTTACGCTTAGACACAAGTACCTGAAAACTGTTTAACTGTGCTGACATGCTTTGATTCATGCTAAATCCCTACCATGATATCATTAATTACTGGAATTTTGGTAAACTTAGTTATTGTGAATAGCGCTATTGAGAGTGACGTCTCTAACCATTTAACCGTTGGTCTTTGGTTACATAATAATGATTAAACGACACTGACAGTTCAAGGTGTCCAGGGGTAACTTTGTTTATGTCTCGATATCATAACTTCAGCATTTACTTTTGATAACTAAATCTTGTGATCTAAAACTATATATTAAACCTATGTTGTTCACTCAACCATTTTGGTTGACACTTTAAGCATGTTTTGTCTCAGGTGAAGATTGCTAAAGACTTTGTGTGCTATTTGGACTTTGCTGCATTTGGAGTCCGCATTTTAATATTCATATTATTGCATTAAAACATTTATTGTAATGACATAATACTTTCCGCTGCCTTAATACATTGGTTATCAATTAAAACGTCTCATATAGAGTCGTTCTCGTTTATACATACTTGTGTTGTGATATTGTGAAGTCATATTTCCCCGGCCCTATTTGGGGGTATGACAGAGTGGTATCAGAGCCAGGTTGTTATAAAGAACCAGGATTGCATTTTATGTGTGCCTTATGTGTTAGTTAGGTGCCTTAGCAATCTATAGGACTATAATCTTTCCTGTTTTAGTTTTTAGTGCATTTTCCCCTTACATTCTATTCGTGCTTTTGCGTAATCCTTAGAACTTACCTAATTATCTCTCTTTCTTTTCATATAGGATGTCTCGCTTTAACCCGATCATCATTTCTAACTCCGAGGAATCCTACTCCGAAAGATCTGTCCGCACACCGACTTATGGACCCGTTTCCCCGCCATTTTCACCAACTCACCCAAACTATGTCCCTGCTAGTCCACCACACTACCCTCATTTGGAAGAATCCCACACTAATGATAACTATGATGGGGATGACGAGGAGGAAGAATCCGTGGAGGAGATGAATGAAGAAGAAGAAGTTGAGGAAGAATCCAAGTCCGAGTCCTCTGTTCAAGGCAATGGGAACAATGGCGTACCGCGAAATATTTTGACTATTCGTTCTCATCAAAGTTTTATAAGCTACCCGCCCCCTACATACATGAGTACCGAATGACCTGGGCTCAGTAAAATAGAAATGGTGAATGCTGATCTTATGAGCTACACCAACCGATTTTAAGAGTTTGCTCTCATGGCTACTCCCGAATATCTAAGGATCCAATGCTACATCAATGGATTGCCTAATGAAGTCCGAAGAGATGTTATCTTGGAGAACCCGAGCACCATACAAGAAGCTGCTTGCATGGTAAGCTATTTCATCGACAAACATAAGGAGAAAGAAGGTGCAAAAAGGAAGAGAGAAGGAATGGAGCAAGAAAATTCTAAAAGTAAATCCAACAAACTTTATAAGGGAAAATTCAACAAGTTGTATAAGGGAAAACGTCCTTATTGCAAGAGATGTGAGAAACATCATGAAGGATGGTGTAAGGCCAAGTACACCAAGTGTGAGAAGGTGGGTCACGTAGCCAATAATTGTAGATTTGTTATTCCATCAACCAAAACTCCAGCCACAAGGGCAAATGCAACCGTTCCTACTTGCTATAACTGCGGAGGAGTATGGCATTTCAAAAATCAATGTTCGGATAAGAAGAAGAATGAAGAGGCACAATGAAGAGTTTTTGGAAACCACTAGACATTTAAATTTTTCATTTTCATAGTATTCTTTATGTTACCATTTAGTATTTTTACATTTTGGAAGATTTCGTTAAGTTTCTGTAATACTCTGGTTATTTTCTTTTAATGAATGATGTTATTTTCTTTTCTTTCATTTTCCATTGAATCATTCACCTCGAAGAAGAGGAATATTGACTAGATGACATAGTAGTAACCTTATGGAGTGATAAAAGTATGATTTAGAATAATATAACGACACTTGATCAACGTAGTTATATTATGATAGGTCATACAGAAATCCTAATAGATCATGATGGGAATAAGATTTGATCAACCTTAGGACCATTGTGTACCATTACATACTCCTTATCACTATATTGTCAACTAAAAATATCAACCCTAGATATCATATTATCCTTTACTTGTAAACTATCCACGCCATTGCATAGGTACCATACCGCTTAACTCCATCCGAAATGAAGGAATCATCCAATCAACTCCAAGAACTTTTGGAGAAAGGTTTTATTCGTCCTAGCTCGTCTCCGCGAGGAGCACCCGTTCTAATTATCAAGAAGAAAGATGGTACGTTGAGAATGTGTATTGATTACCAAGATCTCAACAAGCTAACCATCAAGAATTGTTATCCATTCCCGCTTATTGATGTAGTTTGACCAACTGCAAGGATCAAGTATCTATTCGAAGATTGATCTTAGGTCGGGTTATCATCAATTGAGAGTCAAGGAAACTAATGTTTCTAAGACTACTTTCCTAACTCGTTATAGACACTATGAGTTCTTGTCATGCCTTTTGATTTAACCAATGCTCCTACTGTATTCATGGATCTTATGAACCATGTATGCAAACTTTATCTTTATAAATTCGTAACCATTTTCATTGATGACATCTTAATCTATTCCAAGAGCGAGAAAGAGCATGAGCAACATTTGCAATTGATTCGCGAGCCCTTAAAGAAGGGACAACGTTATGCCAAGTTTTCCCAGTGTGAACTTTGACTGCTAATCGTATAATTTCTTAGACATGTAGTTTAAGAGTGAAGGAATACATGTCGATCACCGCTATTCAGAAATTTTTCAAGAACAAGTCATGGATGAAGTCCATAGGACTAGATATTCTAATCACCCAGGCTCTTTTAGCCGACATTTCATACAACATCAGCTCTCACTCAAGTAGATCCCCACTATAAAGTGTAAACCTTGTTTTAACAAAACATTAACCGAATGGTAATTTTTAGTCAACACTTCCTGTTAAATAAAGTTCATACATTTCACATATCGAATGCTAAAAAGTGTCTTGTTGACAACATACTTGTTATTCCTTTGAATGATCTTCGCCATAATGATAAATTGCACTTCACCGAAAAACCTAAAGAAGTTATGGATCGTAAGATTAAACGTATGAAACAAAGCTCTATTCTTGTTGTTAAGATCCGTTGGAATTCACGTAGAGGCCCCGAGTATACCTGGGAACGTGAAAACCGGATGAAGATGAAATATCCTCATCTATTCTCAAACGTTAATGCATCCGAGAAGTCTTACTGAAACTTCGGGACGAAGTTTAAATTAACAGGGAGGTACTATAACAACCCTCACTTTTCCCTTCTGAATTTACCAAGTTGTCCTTAGGGTTTCAATGTCATATTCTGTGCATCATCATTAGGGTTGTTATCCATTTCGACAAACGAACTAAAAATTTATGCTTTCATTAAATGATCGTATGTATTGTTAAAACCCTAAAATTACATAAAACCCTAAACCTAACCCTACCTATTAACTACTAAACCCTAATCCTATTTAATATTGAACATTAAAACCCTAACTCTAATACTAAATAAATAATATAAACAATACGTCATGAGTTAAATGAGACATTTTATGACTATTAAAAATTGATATAAACTAAATGAAACCAAATAAAATTTATAGAAGTTAGGGACTAATAAATAAATAAAATGTAATTAAAATAAATATAACCTTAATAATAATAATAATAATTATAATTATAAAAAAAATATATATATGAAATACATAAATAAATGATTAATGCCGTAAAAAAAGAAAAAAAAATATAAAAATACATGTAACAATACATCGGCTGTAGGAAATAAAAAAGAGACATATTAAACTTGATCCCAAAGTTGCTAATCTTAGTTTAACACTAATTACCATCCTTGATCACCAAGGAAATTCCTTGAATCCTAGTGTATTTAGGAAACCCAACATCACTATATAAGGCATCAAGTTATTCTCATGAAATCACCACAAACAATCTTTGCATTGTCGACTGTCTCCTGCATTCCCTCAATAAATCTGTCGACTAATAAATCCCTCACCACCTATTCTTCTGTCGACTGAAAACCCTCACAAACCTCTCCTGTTTTTTTTGATCAATAACCCTTCACTTCAGCCTGCATTCGACCACCAAAACGAACCTCCAAACCCTCCAAATCAGCCTGCAAAATTCGTGACCTTCTACAGCCCTCAACCATCATCATTCGCCACTTTTCTCCTGCTGTATTTAGTTTCTGTTTCAACTCCCAAACAGCCCAAGGATCAGACTTGTTGCTGCTGCTGTGTTGCTATTTTCTGCGAATCAAAACACACCCTAAAAGCTTGATTCGTTTGGTCTTTTGTTGCTGCTGTATCTACGTTTCTGTTGAACCAAAACAGTCCAAAAAGACTCTTGTTTGGGTCGTGAATTGTTGCTGCCAGGGTTCTGTCTTCTGTTGCATTCCATTCTCATATTCTTGATCTCTATCTTCCACTAAGGTAGCCTAAAACCCTAGTGATAATCCTACTTTTAATCTATTACTTTTAGTATATATTGATGATTAAGATTGGTCTTGTTCTTGAAGTTAATTATAAGGATTATGTTATTTAAATTGAACATGTATATATGAACATAAAGATGATAATGAATATGATTAATAGGTTTAAGGATGATGAACTATGATGATGATCATAAATAAAATAATGAACTAGTTTATGAATGTGATTAATAAGATTTAGTTAAAGGAATGATTATGACTAAGATTAAAAGTATGATTATGAACATCAAGTATGAATAAAGATATTGGTTAATGAATGAGTAAAAAAAATAAGTATTGTGATTATTAGTGATAAGATTAAAGATTTGATCATGGTATATATATACTAGGTGATTAATTGGTTAAAGGCTTTAAAGAAAGGTTAAGGTTATGTATGGTAAACATGATAATACAAGATTATGGTTAGGGTTGAAAGGTGACAATTGTAATAAGGTTAAATATAATAATGAAGTACTAATAAATTGTTAAGAATAAGGATGATGGTTAATGATAGAGGTTTATGATTAGGATTAGTTATTGTGATAAAAGAGTTATGATTTTATGTGAGATAATGATGATTAAGAGTTAAGATTATGGATGTTAATAAGTTAATAGGTCATGATTATGATTAATGAGATTAGTAGTAATATATGAAAGAGGATTAGTAAATAATAATGATAATAATATACACATGCATGCATACGTACAGGGCCGGCCCGATGATTTTAGTGGCCCTGTGCCAAATTAAACTATGGACCCCAAACACAAGATTTTGTTTTTTAAAAGCAACATACCAAATACAACATTTTTGCCATTAGATATCCGATATTCCGATATCAATAGAGTACGGGATAGATAAATATTAACACTTTTTAAAGAAATTGGGCCCATACTCCTTTATAAGGATCCATTCGGCAACCTTTGCCTTAAATCACAAATCAGTGTATATTGATTTCATATAAGAAACTTGGATATTTTGGGCCCCCAAAAAAGTTGGGCCCTGTGCTGTTGCACAGGTTGCACCCCCAATGGGCCGGCCATGCATACGTACGTATGTACAAGCACATATTATAGGTATATGTGTGTGTGTATATGTAAATATATACATACGTGTATATGTATGTGTATATATGTATGTATATGTACGTGTGTATGTATGTATGAGTGTAAGTTATATACGATTAGTAAACATAATAATAAAAGTAATAAATGTATATATATATATATATATATATATATATATATATATATGTATATATATATATATATGTATATGTATATATATATATATATATATATATATATATATATATATATATGTATCATCTTACACTTATGTATATGTAACACCTACACCTAATGTGTATATATATATATATATATATATATATATATATATATATATATATATATATATATATCATATAGTTATGAACGTATACATGTATAATAATAAATAAAGAATATATATGTATGTATCACATAGGTATAATTATATATGTAACATAAAATGATAAGTTTACATAATAGTTGAACAATTAAAGATTAATAATACTATTATTAGTATGAACTATACACTTATCTATATAGTAACACTTGAGTACACTAAGTATATTATCACTTATTTAAATATAACTTTTCTCGAGAACGGTCACTGTTAATATAGTTTGCTATATTAATAAACAAACTTTATGTCTATTAGACATTAACTAATTAAACATAATATCTCTAGGTTGAGATCTCCGTGTTCAACACTCCGATCATATAACTTGCGTGGAATATCTATCTGCTATTAAGGTGAACTTCATAGCCCTACTTTTTAACTTTCTCTATTTACTATTTTAAACTTTGGGGTGAAACACATGATTGCTTTCAAACTGTTTTACGCTTAGACACAAGTACCTGAAAACTGTTTAACTGTGCTGACATGCTTTGATTCATGCTAAATCCCTACCATGATATCGTTAATTACTGGAATTTTGGTAAGCTTAGTTATTGTGAATATCGCTATTGAGAGTGACGTCTCTAACCATTTGACCGTTGTCTTTGGTTACATAATAATGATTAAACGACACTGACAGTTCAAGGTGTCCAGGGGTAACTTTGTTTATGTCTCGATATCATAACTTCAGCATTTACTTTTGATAACTAAATCTTGTGGTCTAAAACTACATATTAAACCTATGTTGTTCACTCAACCATTTTGGTTGACACTTTAAGCATGTTTTGTCTCAGGTGAAGATTGCTAAAGACTTTGTGTGCTATTTGGACTTTGCTGCATTTGGAGTCCGCATTTTAATATTCATATTATTGCATTAAAACATTTATTGTAATGACATAATACTTTCCGCTGCCTTAATACATTGGTTATCAATTAAAACGTCTCATATAGAGTCGTTCTCGTTTATACATACTTGTGTTGTGATATTGTGAAGTCATATTTCCCCGGCCCTATTTGGGGTATGACAGAATCTGTAATACACGATATGGATGTTACTGTCATGTTTAATGACCTACAGTTTGCTCAACTTGAGTTTTTCATAGGATTGTGTATAACAATCTCCATGTCAGTTTTAGAAAATTAGCATTATCCGACACTAGCCTGATAATGAGTTGGTAACTTTGTCTACAAAAACTTCTTGATTGGCTACTTCCTAAATGCTTAGAAAATGCTGGCGGGGAACGGCTGGACCGTGGTTGAGGAGGCGGATTAAATTTTTTAAAGAAAGACCGTTCTACTCGCAATATTAAATGACTTATCCTCTCTATATATTAAAGCAAAGTGCATATTAGTTAATACTTTCAAAATATTTCTTAAATTTTTAATCCTCACCCTTAAAACAAATAGATCTAATGGCTAGGATTTCTCTTAATTAGTACCTTTCTCTCTTAATTAAGATTTTTATAACTTCACAATTCTACCCTTAATGAATGAAATCCGCTTTAAAATCTAACTTGCTCCGTAATTTTTTATCCTAATAAACTGACACCAACCGTTCTATACAGAGCACGCTTCTTTCACAATAGCCGGTTGATTTCATTCAATCCCAATAGCCAGACCATTTCTTCATCATTCAAACCCTAAAAAAACTGGCCACAATTCCTAAATTTAACTGGAATGAAGGGAATTTTGAAACCCTTATCAAAAGATCTACACTCCTTATGTGTCTACAGTTAATAATCATGATGAAGGGATTAGGAAGAAAGGTCACAATCGCGTAATCCACCGTCACCATCGATGCGCTGTAAAGGTGAGGTACCTTTCAATTTAATCTCTGATTTCATACCAGGATTTTTTTTTAAAAACATTCATACCAGTATATAGTATATTGATGATTGATTTTTATATGGTTAGCGTTTCGTTAATCTTCCCTTTGTATCAAAAGCGATTGAATTTACTAAGTTTCTCGTCAGTTTGTCTGATTTGTATTGGTTGTGAAACCAAAATAAATCCGAGGTAATCTGTATCGAATCTCATGAAACTGAAATAAATTTATAGTGGATTATGATTAAGTTGTTTTAGGTTTAGAGCATTTACATTAAAACTATTGATTAGTGTTGTTGTATTTTGTAGGATTGTCCACATTGTGAAGTATTTATTCATGTTAGATGTACATGTTCCAATTTTGGGGTTTTAAGTTTATCAAGTTCAAATTTTCTCTTACTGGTTGATATAACAAGTTTTACTTTGAACTTAGTCCTACTGCTTCTATGTAATGGAACAATAAAGGTATCCTCTTCATTGTTTGTGATTTTGTCACTTTGGTTATGCATTTTGTTACTTTGGCATGTTTTGTCACATTTTGTATTGCATTTCAACTGTTCGATTAAATGATTCTATGACTACAGAACCAAATCATGAGTTTAAAATATGTCTGAAATTTTCTTTGCAGGTTGGAAGAGATCTTAGACCTGTACCGAGAGAATAAATATAAAATGTGCAAAGATGTTGATGATCCTTAATAGGTATATCCAATGAATGGTGATTATGGTGTGCATTGTACATATCTTTCATAAGCTTGAAGGTTGAAGGTAAGTTTATTTTTTTTTATTCATAGGTGTGTTAGATGTGGAAACGTTTACACGCTCTTTTTATTTGGATTAATTTAGGAGGAGCAAGTTAAATAAAAAATTGACTATAGATCTGCATGTAAAGTATTGGTTATTAATATTTATTGATTTCGAATTATTCTTTATTAAATTATGCAGTTGTGTATGATTTGCTAACAGAATTAAACCACCTCTAAAAGAACGATTAATACATAGTCAGTTTCATCTTTTGATCCAATTAAAAATCCCGCCTATGAAGTTCAAAAAGTAGCAGTTACAATGAACTTTCCCTCTACATTATGTATTTCAAATCAGTTAAAAACACTGTATAAATATATGAAATCATACTAGGCTTTCTCCATATCAACTCTTCATGATGGCCGCCGGTGACGGTTGAACTTTTAGCACTTGATCAGAAGGTTTGTGTTTTGTAGTTTTATGGTTTAATATGCTTTTCTTTATTATTTTTTTGTCTATTTTGTTGGTATATGGCTGAATCGTAGTCTAAGATTTTATAAAAGTTTACAAAAGTCTAAGATTTCACTGAAAAATGTGATATTTTCAGTCTTGAAGTTATCATGTGGGAATTGTGCACGTTGGATCGTCCATGGGAAGGTTTGCCTCCTGAACGGGTTAGTTTCATAAACTGCGTACTATATTTTGTTACTTGAATAATTTTCTAACAAAGTTCATAACGTCGAAATAAGTTTCAAGAAGATATTATTTCAATAATGATGTATGCTTCTTAAATAAAATGATGATTTATGAGGTTTTATGTATGACATACACTTTGGTTGACTTTTTTCTTGAAAAAAACTCTGACCCTGTTAGTCAATACATTCATTTATAAGTGGGTCGAAGGCTACCGCCTCAGTAAGTTATTGGTCACAATGGTTTCCCTTTTGTAATTTATATACTCCCTCCGTCTCATTCCAATAGTCCACATATAAAAAACACGCAGTTTTAGGAAATCCCATTAACTTCATTTCTCCACCAATGAAATATCTTCTCTCTCCAGATCCACCAATGAAATATCTTCTTTCCTTTCTATTTATGGAAGTGGACTATCAGAATGGGACAGCCCAAAATGAAATAATGCCCTATTGGAATGAGACGGAAGTAGTATCAATTAAAACAAAAAAAAGTAATAAGCAAAATATTGTTTTAATCAGGTAGTTTTCTAGGCAAAAATTGTTCTATGTAACCCTTCGAAACATATGCGTCTGTGAATTTATTGTATAAATCATATTGTGAAGTTAATCTCATGTGTTCCCAAGGGAGGTTGATGTTGGATACTATGATGTTTAGGTCGTTCTTTCTGTTGCCAATGATGGTTCACGATTGGAGCTTCCGGAATTGAAACATTGGCTGTTTAGGTTGATGTTGGATAATTGCTGGTACCTTTCTATCCTTTTTTGTGTTTTGTTCGTTTGCAGATATTAAGACTTGCCTTTTTGTATCCTTCTGCTCAGTGATTTCTACTTCCATTATTTGACTAGAGGTGGGGAAAAATACGGTTGTGTAATGGATTCCAATGGTCTTGGGTGAAACAAGTATGCAAAACATGTCATTTTAGGAGGTTCAACGCACTTAAAATACACTTTAGGAATCTTTTAACCCATTTGATTTGGTTACTCAGTATATACTTTTATCAATAGATTACTTAGTATATACTATATACTATACTTTTTTCAATAGGTTACTTAGTATATACTTTGTGCAGATCTGACACAATGTGACTTTTATAAATATCAGCAATTCAATTTTGATGTATTTGCTCTATCTCGATATTAATTGGTGATATATGTAGTATGATTTTTTTGATTATATCGTTTATTATGGATAATCATTGTTGTTTTTAATGCTAATAGCTAATCATTGCTTATATATAGATGAAATGAATTGATACAGATAGTTTTTAGGACCACTTTCTTCCCCTATTTTCGCTCGGATATCCTAAATCCACATTACAGGTAAATGCTCTTTCTAAATTATGCTTTTCCAGATCCACATTTAATGGTTAGATTGTTCCGATTAATTTATTTTTTATGCTTAGTTTTTGAAAGGAAATGTTAGTCGTTTGAAGGTTATATAGTTAAAAGAGTGTTAATCGTTCATTTTGACTGTTGACCCATTTGGTGTCGAATTGAGCTATGTTGATTTTGACACGTCATTTATGATATAATAAGTGAAACTGAAGGTTTTGATATTTTGAAAATGAGTTTTGAGCATATTTTGGTTAAATTAGGAATTTGTGATCCATTTGGGTCATATGTGCCCATTTTTACCCACATGCGTGATTTTAAGAAATGGAAGCGACTAACACATCTAAAATGTCATTTTGGACTTGTAACATGAACTTGGCATGCCCAGGAATTGTGGTTGGGTATTTGAGTTGTGAATTGAAAATTTTATTATTTTAGTATAAGTGTCAAAAATGACTCTCGGACCTACTTTGCGGGCTCGCAAGTTGAAAATTATTAGGTTTGGTTAAAAATAATGATTGTGACAGAAAGTAGACCCGACGAGCTTCGAATTGGTATAGGATATGTATGGGTTTGTCGAGTCTAAAGAGGTTTAAACGAGTATAAAAATGAGACGTTTTTGCTGATCTTGTGCTGATAACAGCACCAGGTCAAAACACAGCAGTTGCAGTATTTGTTTTGGGAGGCTGATTTCGTAAGGTCATTTATTTCAAAACATAACTCCGTTTTCGACAAATAAACTATCTATAGAAAGGTGGAAGTGTCTACTTTTCAATAGTCGTGCCTAAGGGATTATATCTGATTTTGTGGGACCCAAAATCAGTCATTCTAGACTTCTTTTATAAAAAAACAAATTTGTCTAAAATATGGGCGTTACAGGTAAAGTTGATCACTAAATCATTAGGATATAAGGAACGTTGATATACTTAGTTCAACTTTATGATTATTACATTTTGGAGGTTGGGTTATCAATATTTCATAATGATGATCACCTATTTAGTAGTTTATATGCAGTAAGCCATATGAGAGTTCCAAAGTAGTCGTATGAAGGACCAGAGAGTCTCTAGATGAGCAAGAGAGGGTATTACTTGCCTCTTAAAAGTAGGTAACATGTCTATACCATGCTTGCTAAATTATAATCTATTTTTTTTTTATCTATCGTGCTTACTTTTTGTGAAATACTACATATAAATAGGGTTAAGATTTGATTATAGATTTTTTATTTCTTGAATTTATATATATATATATATATATATATATATATATATATATATATATATATATATATATATATATATATATATATATATATATATATATACCATCCCAAGGTAGCCCAAGTGGTTGGGGCCCTGAGATCCTTGCAAGAGGTCTCAGGTTCAATTCTTGGGGTGGCCAAGGAAGGGTTGGAAACAGCCAGGGAGTATTCCTGATGGGCTGCGTACACTAGAGTATGGGGTCGGATTACTCGCTCTTCCCGGGTAACCTGAACAGGGAAAACCTTACAACTTTACTATATATATATATATATATATATATATATATATATATATATATATATATATATATATATATATATATATATATATATATATATATATATAGTTGTAGGATCAAGAGGGAAGTAACCAATCGGGGGAAGCAAAAAACTTTTTTTTTTTTCGTTTTTTGAAAAAACTTTGTTTACGAACATTATAGATGGGATGAAAATATGAAAATTTATTAGAGACACTTTGTGATAAATGTAATTATCGTGTTTTTCGAGCGTATGTTGAGGTTTTAGCTATTGAGGTTTAGATATTAGGGTTTAGATATTAGGGTTTATAGGGTTTAGATATTAGGGTTTAGAAATTTAAGGTTTAGGGTTTAAATTTAGGATTTAAATTGAGTTTTTAACACGAACGGTTTAGAGTTTAGGGTTTTGGGTTTAGGATTTGGTGAACAAAACACCAAACCCTAAACCCTAAACCCTAAACCCTAAACCCTAAATTTCTAAACCCTAATATCTAACCCCTATAAACCCTAATATCGAAACCCTAATATCTAAATCCTATAAACCCTAATATCTAAACCGTTCGTGTTAAAAACTCAATCTAAATCCTAAATCTAAACTCTAAATCTAAACCCTAAACGCTAAATTTCTAAACCCTAATATCTAAACCCCAATAGCTAAAACCTCAACATACGCTCGAAAAATACGATAATTGTTATATATTATTTCTTTGAGCATTTTCCCGCCAAAATAAAAACATTTATCACAAAGTGTCTCTACTAAATGTTCATATTTTCATCCTATCTATAATGTTCGTGAACAAAGTTTTTTCAAAAAACGAAAAAAAAAGTTTTTGCTTCCCCCTGCTTCCCCCGATTGGTTACTTCCCTCTTGATCCTACCAATATATATATATATATATATATATATATATATATATATATATATATATATATATATATATATAATAATAATAATAATAATAATAATGATTCCAAATAGTATTTTCTGATTCGAACCCGCAAGGTTGCGGGTATTAAACTAGTTTGAATAAAAGGGAGCTGTAAAGTTACATTTCTTTTGGTTAGCATTCACATTATTCCCGCCTTTTTTAAATCAGATTACGTCGTATAATCTTGTGGGTTGAAGGGTGTTTCGTCTTCAAATTTTACTCCCGTCTTCAGTGAACTCAACCACGTTCAACCGGTCGAAAGGCGGATGAGTAATGCATCTCACATGTGCTTCCCCGTTCCACTTCAACATTTTTAAAGCGTTTAAGAAGTAACCAATCAAAAGCTTATGATTCAGACTAAAAACAGAAAGAAAACATAAAATGAAAATACATATGTTAAATACTTTTTGGTAGAAACTAAAATATGCATTAACTGAATCATTATGGGACTTGTTTTCGACAATTCTAATTTTCTTAAACTGACATGTGGATTGTAGCACACAATTCTACCTAATGTTAGTTAACGCGGCGCGATCGGCAATTTTTTGAGTCCATCACTCCTCCATCGCGCCCTAACCAGGCGTGATGGAGCGTGTTATTGGCCGGCGCGATGGTTACATCACCCAGGCGCGATTGATGCTTGCTTGGGTCTGATTGGCTACACAAAATAGATCCGTTGCCATCTCCAAAAATCCAACCGTTGCAATATTTGTTTTTTGAAATAAATATGTAATAAAATTTAATAAAGTAAAAAAATTATTAACTCCCAATATCTCTATAAATACACTACATTTCATCCCATCTTTTTTTTTTCTTCACAAAACACTCTCACTTATATAACTTTTCTCTACAATCTTCTCTATTTCATAACCATGTCTCAAATCCCCGATCCTAATGAGTCTGGTTTCGGTAATCTCTACAACTTCAGGTCACCAAATATGCCCGGTTCGAGCTCAAATTACCCGCAAAATGTTCGAGGTAATCGACCACTTGGCAATGTCCCGCAACAAAATCTTCTTCAAGATTTCAATAATGCGTCTTTTTTTTTTCATTTCTGCAACAACAATTTCAACAATCATTTCAACAACAATATCCATCACAATTCTCTCAATTTTCGCAACCGGCTATTATACCATTTCAAGTTCCATATACACAATAATGGTCACAATCACAACCAACTTTTACGCCTCTAAATAACGAAGAAGTTGACGAAATTCATGGTCAAACGCAACAGCCACAAGTACGGGTCCAACAACTCATAAACGAAAAGGAAAAGAAGATGCGAAAGAACCACAAATTAAAAAATTGTAGACTCCACTCGAAGAAATTTGGTTGGCGTCATGTTGGATTGATTGTTTGGAAGATGGTGTTCATGGTAACTCACAACGAGCTTCGGCATTCTGGTCTAGAGTTGGTAATAAGTTTAACGATAACGATTCCAGTGATTTACGAAATGACGATCAATTAAGTGTGAAATGACGTCATATGGAAAAGGTGCAAAGATTTCACGGCCTTATATAATGAAGAAGAACGTAACCCAAGGCGTAGCGGTCGAAACAAGGAAGACGTATATAATTTAACGGCGCAAAGATGGTAACAACGGGCAGCGAAGCTGTAGGGTTACAAGGATGTTTGCGATTTCGTGAAGAAAAAGCTGAAGTGGTATACATCACCTGGAGTTGGTGGAAGTGTTGTGCGTAGAAGATCTTCACCATTTGAACTCGAAGATGAAGACAATGATGTGGTTGATGAAAACCAAACAGTCAATCTCGGGGAAGATCATTTAAGCAACCTCCAGGAGCTATTTGGAGACGATGTGATGCACGACTGATTAAGCGGAGTGGCATATGCCTAGGCATAGAGGCGTATGTAGGACTTTGGTGGAGTTCGCTTTGCGAACGATGAAAGGCTGTTAGTTGTATTTTGTGGTATGAAGGTGCGATGTCATCGCGTGTACGACATCTCAAGTGATTGTGTATGACGGCTCTGAGAGCCTAAAGTGAATTTGTGGTGATTTGGTGTTTATGACCGATGATGAGAATGATCATGTGTGACGTGGAATGACAATTTCGCGGGATGTTATCATCTTGGCGGTGCGAGTGTGGAGCTGAATCCTAAGTGGGGGAGTTTTACTGCCGCCCGAGGAAGCTCCGGTGGTGTTAAATCTAGCGAAGTGTCGGGATGTACCGTGCTAGGCCTCAATAGGGATTCGGTGTTCCTAACGAGGAAGAGTGACGGGTTGTTGATGTCGACTTGAGATCGTGCGTTACGATTGTGAATTACGATTCCGGGATGTTATGCATAGAGTTTTGATGATGGGATTGAGTAGAGTGTAAGTTTTCTTAAGTAAGGTGGTCGTAAAGTACCAAATTGTGGTATGAGACCAAATGTGAAACTTAAGATCCCGAACAATATAGCACCTTGGACAGCCGCACCATATGTAACAATTTCCTCTTCTTTATTTTAAAATATGAAAAAAAATTCCTTACCATTAGTATCATAGATGGTACGGTATCGTCCTCTTCCTCACTATCGGTATCGTAAATAGGCTCAGTATCTTCCCCCACAAAAGGTTCGGGAATATACTCCCTATTATATTCCCTCTAAAATCTAGAGTGAGCGACGAAGGGATTATAATTAAAATCTTCCCACTGTTCTTCCGTTCGTTCTCGTTCTGAATCATACTTCTCAGGGATCGTTGTTGGTTCAGTTCTAACTCGGCGATTCGCTTATATGATCGTTCAGTTTATGCATCTTGAGGATATTCGTTACCTCTTTCGGTGTGTATACAATTATCTCCATCGCTGCCTCAATCAGTGATTCTGTGATAGTCTCCTCAATAACCTCCCGGATATATTGTTTGGCCAAAACATGTGCTTTGGATACCAAATAATGTCCCACTCTATCACAACGAATACAAATGGAAGATAGAATAAATTCAACACAATAAAAGCTCCAGGCTTCTTTATTCTCACGTGAAAATCAATAATAATAAAATTGCTTTGTTATGAGATTACAACCAAATTTAACGGAATCAAATAAACCAAAGTAGGAAAGCATATAAAATAAAAGCAGACAACGATTCTTCTTTTCTTGCTCCATAAGTCGCTGCCTTTTACTCACGTAAACCTATTCTTTAATCTCAGATGATTCCATCAAGTTGCAACTTTGGTTAGCTATCATTTTTTTTCTTGTTTAAATTTGTTAGTTTGTATATAACTTTGTGGTTTTGTGTTTAATTTAGTGGGTTAGTGTTTAGTTTTTATGGGTGCTATATTTTATTTTCTAAGGCTTTACCAAATTGAATTACCCAGTCATTATCTACATAAAAAATATCCCCTGCTTTGTAATGTTGTTGTTTTGCTTTTTTTTCAAGGCAATGGTTGCAAGAGGGGACCTTGGTAAAGAGTTGTATATCGAAGAGGTGTATCATCAGCATAATAGAAAAGGTAGCTTTGTAACTAATTAATACGTAGATACGTAAATTTCTGAGTTTTGACCCATTTACATATAAATGGGTCGACTCGAGCTACACTTTGTCACAAGAATTATCTAAATAGTAGACATGTCTAATGGGTAATATGGCACAAATCAGAGACTATGGTGATTATATTCCACGAAAACCTTTTAACAGAACTCAAACATAGATACCAAGAATCAAATTTAAGGCTATTATGTTGAAAAGTTTTATGTACGATTCTGTAACTTTTAGATTTGGGTCGTAGGCTTCTTGATGTCGTATATTTTTGTTATTGACAAGTTCAAATTTATGTTATAGAGAACTTAGACGTGTTTCTTGTTAGATAATAAGTAGGCCCAAGTCCAATATGTAGGCTTGGGTCCGTTAGGTTTAGCTTTAAGGTTTGTACTCTATATATATCGTGTTCTAATAAAGTTATATTCACGGTTTATCATTAATCCTCTAACATTTCCAACATCGTTAATAAATTTTAGCTTTATACCTGTACAAAATTCAAAGTTCTTTTTTTTTTTTTAATCATGATCATGATCATGAGATTGATATTTATGGTTTTTATTTTAATATATTTTTTGTAAAATCAAAGTTTTTTTTATGAGATTGATATTTATGTTTTTTATTTTATTTTATTTTTTGACAAAATGAACGAAACTTTATTGATAAACAGCGCAGCGGGCCATAACAAACGAGACAACCAAAGCGCCGGCTACAAAGGAAACGTAACCGAATGCAACTTAACAACCCGGCAACACAAACAAAACTATAAACACTAGACGGAATATAAGGCATTCAATCAAAACTGCACGAGACGATTGCAAACCGTATATCACCTAAGACCGAGACAAACAAGCCCCCAAACATGAAACTACAAACCGTCTACATTTATGTTGAAGCTTCGGTAAATAGAATTAAGGGTATTGATAGACTGATTATGGTTTAGTGCTTTAATTAACCTTTTATTCATGGGCAGAGGGAGGGGGGATCAAGTGGGGTCAGCCGCCCCCGACGATCGAAAATTTTTTAGTTTATTTTTGTGTTAAATTTGACGTTTTTTTCAATTTTTTACATTTTGCCCCCATCGAAAAAAGTCTCTGGATCCGCCCCTGCTTTTATTGTCTTTATAGCCGTAGGAACTGAAATTTTGATTTTCCTAGAGTTTCATACGTATAAGGGTGTTTTTAGAACTTTAATGAAAAATGAAGGGTAGTTCATATAAATCTAAGTTGGAAGTTGATTTTATAGTCAAAGAAGCTGAGGAGACAGCTAACAAACCTTGCAGGTATCGATAGTACAACTTTGAAAAGATTCCAACAATTTGCTTTCATATATACAAAACCTCATTTTCAGTTTCTCGCAAGTTATAATCACTCAAATGTCTACAATGGCAGAGTTGATACAGAGAAATTAAACAATCTTCTCGAATTTTCTATTTCAATTTCTTACAATTACTCAAATCGAGTTTATGTTTCTCGAGGTTTCGGTAATTTCATATCTATGTTTCATATATATATACATATATATATATATATATATATATATATATATATATATATATATATATATATATACACACACACACAGTTTACTTAGCTCACTAATTAAAGCTCTTTTGGTCATTGTTATATTTTATTTATTAAATTAATTCCGCTTATGTTTTGGTGTAATTAGGGTTTGAAGTTAATGAACGAACATTGATGCTGCCGTTATTAGATTTTAAAAAATCGTCTATCAACGATTCATCTTCAAAAGGTGTGTTATTGTGTTTGAATTTTGGTTTAGTAGTTTCTCATTCTTTCAGATTTTATTTTATTTCATGTGATTCTGACTGTCAACATCTGATAAGATGTTTTGTTTTTCCATAAATAATAAACCTTCTGATTCTATGTGCAAGTATTGAGATTTGTTTATAGATTGTTAAATGATTTTAATAAAATGTTGTTACAATAATGATTATGTGAAATGAAATGATGATGCAATTGAGGAACTGAAATTTAAAAAGGTTTTTGTGCAACATGGGGAGACTTTGAGCAGTCATGATGATTCTATGGATTTTTTGCCTTCGTAGTAAAAGCATTTTGTATAGCGTTTTTCAAAAGAGCTATTACACAAAAATAACCAAAAACATGGCAGAACTTTCATTGGATGTGTTAGGATATTAGGACCCAAACAACGCAAGTGATTCTTCAAGATCACTCACCCACTTAATGAACGAAAGAATATAAATGCGAAAAAGTAAATCGACACAAGATATAACGTGGTTATATGCAATCGTTGTGATTGCTTTAGTCCACGGACCAATTAGAGATCGTTTATTTACTGAATATTTGAGAGTGGTGTATGACAATGAGATACAATGAGCTCCATTTATAGGAGAAACAAAAACACTTAAGAAACTAGCAAGGAATCTTCATCATGACAAGTAATTATCATGTTTGCCAACTAACTAGCTTTACACCCTTGAATTAGCATGATCACAGCCTCAATTCAAGGTGTAAAGTATCCACTTTGCACCTAAAGCAAAAGGAGAATCAAACAAAATCGGATCTCACATGAAAAAAGGTTGCCAGCTGCTGCCAGCAAACGTGCGCGCCGTGCACACTCCCAAACTTCGAGCAAGCCTTCTGATCAAAACTTCTCTAGTGCGCGCAGGGAGCGCGCCGCGCAGGGAGCGCGCCGCGCACCATCACCGCGCACAATCAACTTGCTCTGTTTTTGATCTGTTTTTCTCTGTTTCACGCTTACCGAAATCTGCAAAATCCGTGCAAGTGTTGAAACATTTTTTTTTCTTCTCGTTTTGTATAAATGTCTCCATACTCTAACAAATCTCCCACTTGGAGACTTTGAACAAAACTCCAATCATATCAATGAATTAACCAAGAACATTAAACCACCTTCGATTACCGCCAAATACCATTTGGGACACGCACGCTCAACACATACTTCGGATGAGTAGACTTTCGATAAAAGGTCTTCAATACTACTTGTTAAACTTGTAACACCATTCACATCTCTAGTTGGGGTCTTCTCTCATCAATTCATGAGAAGACCAATTGAGGTAACGCAAAACCTCAATTTCTCCGTTGTAACCACCTTAGTAAACATATCGGCAGGATTCTTCGTACCAAGGATTTTCTCCAAGAATAAAGTGCCATCATTTATATGTTGTCGAATAAAATGATATCTTATCTTGATGTGTTTCGTTCGACTATGAAACACCGGATTCTTCCCAAGATGAACCGCACTTTGATTATCACAATACAAGACGCAATAGTCTTGTCTTTTACCCAACTCGCCTAAGAAGTTCTTCAACCACACTAGCTCTTTAGAAGCTTCCGCAATAGCCATGTATTCGGCTTCGGTGGTTGACAAAGCAACACTCTTTTGCAATCGAGATAACCAACTAATCGCCGTCTTCCTCATTGTGAAAACATAACCCGTAGTGCTTTTCCCCGAATCATCACATCCACCCAAATTACCGCCAAATACCATTTGGGACACGCACGCTCAACACATACTTCGGATGAGTAGACTTTCGATAAAAGGTCTTCAATACTACTTGTTAAACTTGTAACACCATTCACATCTCTAGTTGGGGTCTTCTCTCATCAATTCATGAGAAGACCAATTGAGGTAATGCAAAACCTCAATTTCTCCGTTGTAACCACCTTAGTAAACATATCGTTTTGTATAAATGTCTCCATACTCTAACAGGATGCTGTAAGAACTTGATCACTGTTGATTTAAGAAAACTTGCACCTTGTCGCTCTAAGAACTTGATCATTTTTTATTATAGGAAAAATTTTAAAAGGTGTGTTATTTGTATTTGATTCAATTAGATGATTGAACACTTGAACTACCATTCTATCGAACTAAAATGAATCATTGTTATTTGAATATAATGCAATTCAACCTAAGTTCAAGCTCCCTTAGTCCAGTGATAACTGGAAGTTAACTCCGTTTTCATTTACCGTTTAGATCTCTTTCTAGTTACTAAGTGAATAAACTACACGTATTTTTATATTTCATACGTAATTAAACTAATTAAATATACTACATGTACATATACTATACCTGCTATTCACTCGGTGTTTACCTCAGATATAATCTTTTGCCACCACATAGTGAGGTCAGTTTATTTGCATTTCATATACATCATATGTGCAGTTACATACAAGAACTAGACAAACATTGTGGCATGGGAGATTTTTGTAACTATAATAAAATTTACAAAAAGTATAGTTAGAATAATAATAGCTAATCTCTTTTTATCATCTAAATTAAACACCAGATCTATATTCAGCTTAAATTGAAATCAAAGGATCATATGAAACCTTTTAGAACCAATTCTGTTACAATTATTATCCACCTCCTATCATCTCTACCCTAACTCCTCTCTAGTACATTTCATACACCAAAACACACAAAAACACTAACACAATGCAAATTCAGAGATGATAATCTTCAAAAGAATTTTAGCTCTCATCTTTCGTTTTAAATGCGTTATGTTTTTCTTTTGTTCAGTTGTGTGTGTTACCTAGGCTGTTAACTTTTCGACGGCCTTGTGTAAATCACTTGGTTTGTGGTTGTGATAAACTAAGTGCTGTTTTTTGCTTGTGGTTCTTTTTTGTCTGGTTCTTGTGTATATATTTGGTATTGTTTACTTGTGTTTGTGGTTCCTTAAGTGTATATCTGAATGATTGCTCAAGTAAATGCTTATAATATTCTTGAATGACTGATATAGTTTTGGGAAAATTGTTTGAAAATGCGTTTTACCAAATTCCTATTGTATGCAGCCAAATTTGAGATCTCCTATTGTATGCATTCAACTATTATATTTGTTCTACACTATGTAGTTAATCTGTTATATCAGGTAAACTTCAGGTCACATGGTTTACACAATTACATCATTGGTCCTCATGTTTGTTAAATATTGCAAGACTAGTTATTTCAGTTATTTTTTGATGACAACATAATTGAATGATATCTCGTTCAGTTAAGATCTAAAAATAATCATGGTGGTGTTGTTCGCACAGAAAAATTATCAATAATCAAATTGAAGGTTTCAGATGGTATATCAACATTAAGAGAATGATTGTGAGATTTGAGGTACAAAGTTCAAATCTTGGTTACTGCCTAATAAAATAGAGAATAATAGATGAAGTTAACTAGTAATGCAAATTTATGCTAATGACTTGTTTCTAAAAGTGTAAAACTTTATCAGATCCGACGAAAAATCCGAAAATCAATTGTTTCATCGTCACTGGTTATCTCTAGATCTGAAATTAAATGACGTAAGGTTTGAAAATTAACAACTCACGAAGCTTCTCGATGATTTACTTTGTTGATAACAAGCTTGATTTGTTCCAACCACATCTGTTTGACTATTGCTTTGACTGATGAAAAACACTCGATCTGCACTGGAAGAGGACGAGGATGATTCACTGAGTATGATGGTAGACATATTATATCACGAGATGGTCTTATGCATCTATTTTAAGACAACTTCTTCCTACTGGAATTCTTCAAGTCTTCATGGTACATCAGTTTTGCCCAATATATGTTTTCGTCAAATTGAAGATTTCTATTTTGTATTTTTTTTTTTACTTGATAGATT
Organism: Rutidosis leptorrhynchoides; assembly: GCF_046630445.1. Taxonomy (NCBI): domain Eukaryota; kingdom Viridiplantae; phylum Streptophyta; class Magnoliopsida; order Asterales; family Asteraceae; genus Rutidosis; species Rutidosis leptorrhynchoides. The sequence goes on along the minus strand of NC_092336.1, from coordinate 186,960,191 downwards.
ATACTAGACGATTATGTGAATTTAAGAAAATTGATTTAGCTTTTATTTAGGTTCTGATCCCATAAATCATTTTGATTTTTTTAATAGTGTTTGATTTTGAGTGTTTATTGAAAACAAGGGATTATGAATTTTGTTAGTGATGTAGAAGATATGTTTATTGAAAATAAGGGATTATGAATTTTGTGATTTAATTATAAGTTTTAGATATCCAAATTTCAGATCTTGGATATTGTTTAGATATTGTTTAGAATTAGAATGTGTTATTTGAAATAATTGGTGATAAAGTGTTTTGAAGATGAAAGTATTCTTGAAGATGAAGATGTTCTTGAATTTAACAGGATAAATTTAACGGCGTTAAGTTGAGGGACCAACAACATAACTTTCTGTACATATTGACCTGCTACCTGAGCTTTAAGTAATTCAATACATACAATAATAGATATTTAAAAGTTGAATGAATACAATAAGATATTTGAAAGTTTGATGTATATAATAGGAATTTAGTGAAAATTCAATGTATTTTCAAATAATTTTCTCTATAGTTTTTTTGTGTGTTTTTATATCTGTTTTTATTATACGTAAATGATGATTGGATAACGGGAGTTCCCAGTGTAAACTTGAGGTAACACCTAGAAGATCCATTAACAACCATGATTTGTCAAATTTGCAAGGGTGACAAGATGTCTAATACAATTCGAAATGTACATAATTACATATCATACTTCAAATTTCCAAATTCTCACTTTCAATGGATTTAAACTGTCCTATAACTTTATTATTATAATTATTTTCTAGAAAACAAATTAAATTCATATAAAACATTCAACACTTACAGTTAAATTTGTAAGTGTTACATTTCTCTCGGTGAATTGAAATGACTTATTCACATTCTTCCTTGCTCCCTTTATATTTGAAAACTCTGTGAGTAAGGCGCAAGAAAATAAAGTGGGTTGTAGTGATCTTACAAATTTGTAACTATTTGTATACGTCCGATAACTTGTGGGTTGAACGTTCTTTTTTCACCAAGTGTTAGTTCCGCATTCTTAGCGATCTCAATCGCGTTCCGATGGTTGAAAAACGGATAATTAATTTTCCTAACGTGTTCTTCTCTGTTCCACGTTATCATTTTGAAGCGTTATGTAAGTAACCCGTCAAAAGATTCTTGTTCTATATAAAATCTTTAAATGAACACATATGATTCGAAAATCAGAAGTATCTGAATAGTCTCCATTCAGGTCTGAAACCCTTGTCAGTATTTGAACCAATTCGTTTATGAATAATCTCATTCGGTTTTCATTATTTTATAAAGTTCGTTTTAGTAAAAGGTTTCCGGTGTTCCAACGACTTCATTTTCAGAACATTGTGTTCATTTAAGTTTTTTTTTTTTTTTTTTTTTTAACCCAAAGCAAAAGCTTTTGACCGACTACTTTTTAAACACATTATAATTGTTGACGTAAAATGGGGAAATACACGTGAGACAGTGAGAAGTTGCAGCACTTACAACATAAGAAGAAAAGTAACTCAAGAATATATAGGGTTTTAAGTGAAGAAGTGTTAATAATTTTTTGTTTTGTTGTAAGATACTAAACGGGTTTTAGTGATGAACAGAGTTTGTTATGTGATGAACAGAGTTTTAGTGGTGAAGAGACATGGTAAAACTTGTTATGAATTGTTGCACAAGAGAAAGCCTAATATTAAACATCTTGAACCCTTTAGTGCGTCTTGTACTATCTTGGTACGAGACACAGGAGGGAAATTTAATTCGAAGGTTGTCTCTGGTATCATCTTGGGCTATGGAAATCCTAATAAAAGAGTGTACAATACTGAATCAAAGTGTGTTGAAGAACGGTTTGAGGTTGATATTCAGCGTAACGCTCCGGCTCGTGTTAGTAAAGGGTTCGCATGGCAGTTTGAATATGATAAATTGTTTGATTCTTTCAATCTTCCCCCAGAAGTTACTGATGAAGATGTGATAACTCAGATGTTGTTTGATTCACAAAACTCTACTGAAGATGTTATTACTATCCCAAGGCAGGTTCAGAATCCGGTTTCTAGCGTGCATCCAAGTCCGCAGAGTGTTCGAGGTAATACTGATTCGAATGTGGAGGGGGTAGTAGATACTGATGAAGACAGTGAGTTAGAAGAAGATAAGGAAGTTAATCCGACACGGTTGACAGAGGAACATCTTAATCCTCTTTATAATCAACCACCAACTGTAACAGTGCTTGAACAGCCAACTGGAGCAGGAGGTGTTCGTAGATCTAACCGTGTTATCATGCCTCCAAAACGTCTGGATGATTATTTTGTGGATACAATGGGCATCCCTCATATTGGTATTCCTCATTCTAATACTAATGAATCATCTACGTCTGAAGTTCCTACTACATCTGAGGTTCCTGTGGTAAGTGAAAGTCCAACAGCAGCAGAAGATGATGAAACAGAGAGTGTGAATGTGGTGACAGCTTTTTATTCTTCGTTAAATAAGATGTGGAGAGTGTTTGTGCATGCACACTCATGCTATGTATGTCAGATTGAACCGAAAGATGCCTTTGAGACATTGAAATATGATTAGTGGGTTAGTGCTATGCAGGAAGAGTTGTTGCAATTTAAACATTTGAAAGTTTGGAGACTAGTCAATCCACCACATGGTTGTGAACCCAATGGTCTTCGATGGGTGTTGAAGAATAAGAAAGATGAACAGGGTATTGTCATTAGAAATAAAGCTAGATTAGTGGTAAATGGATATCAACAAATCCCTGAAATTGACTACGATGAGGTTTTTGCTCCGGTAGCTAGACTGGAAGCGATTAGAATTTTCTTGGCTTTTGCATCCTTCATGGGATTTAAAGTTTATCAGATGGATGTGAAAAGTGCGTTTTTGTATGGAGAGATTAATGAGAAAGTATATGTTGAACAACCACCTGGTTTCGAAGATCCTCGTTTCCCAGAAAAGGTTTATCGACTTGAAAATGCACTTTATGGTTTTCACCAAGCTCCTAGAGCGTAGTATGCCACGTTGTCCAATTATATGCTTGAAAACGGTTTTCGGAGAGGTGTCATTGATCAGACACTTTTCATTAAGAAAAAGGGACAACATCTTATGCTTGTGCAGGTTTATGTTGATGATATCATCTTTGGGTCAACGGATCAGGGAGTGGTTGATGATTTTGAAAAGGTCATGCAGCGGAAGTTCAAAATGAGTTCCATGGGAACCATAAAGTTTTTCTTATGTTTGCAGGTAGCTCGGACGGATAAAGGCATCTTCTTGCATCAGACCAAGTATGTTGCTGATATCCTGAAGCGCTTTCAAGTGGAAGCAGAAAGACCAGCTAAGGCTTCGTTGTCAGTGAATCATGGGATCTCACCTGATTGTGAAGGTGCTAAAGTGGATCCTACTTTATACAAGGCAATCATAGGATCTCTAATGTATGTGACAGCTTCTCGACCAGACATTATGTTTGCGGTTTGCCTATGTGCTCGTTATCAGGCGAACCCTAATGTTCATCACATGTTTGTGGTTAAGAAGATTCTGAGGTATTTGAAAGATACACCAAGTTTGGGGTTATGGTATCCGTGTGAGGATGGTTTTGATCTCACAACGTATAGTGATTCTGACTATGGCGGTTGTAAGAAAGACTTTAAGTCAACATCTGGGGGTTGTCAATTCCTTGGTAGCAAACTAGTTACTTGGCAGTGTAAGAAGCAGACAGCAGTGGCACAGTCCACTTGTGAAGCTGAATATATTGCCGCGGCCTGTAACATCCCGCATTTTTCCGTTAAATTTATTTTAACACCGTTTTTTTTTAGATAATATCTTTCGTTAACTAACGTTCTTAATATTTACGTTATTTGATTAAAACATCTCTAGTTTACTTTAGCGTTTTTAAAATATTCGTTCGGTTAATTCACGCACCCGCTTTTAAACTTGAGGGACCGAAGTTGCCAAGTGAGCAAACTAGTTGACTAGGTTAACTAGTCAACCCACTCTTTCCACCATTCATTCCATTTTCACCTCCTCATCCTCTTTTCTCTCTAGTCACCAAGAACACTTTTTAACATCTTCAAATAATCATCATCTAAATTCGATCTAGGAGGCTTACAACAAAACAAATTACATATTCGTGATCCTCTCATCATCCTCTTCATTTTGGTACCAATTTCATCTCGTTTGGGTAAAATTTCTAAAACTCTAGATTTCTCTAATTCGTGTTTTTGACTTGAAATGGTGTTAGTTAGTGTCTATGGCTCAAGTCTAACATGCATATGTGTTTAGTTTGCTCGACTTGTTGTTTTGAGTAACTAGCATGAACATTTGAAACGAGTGTGCTTAATTTTGAGTTTTGGGTGATTAAATGTTGTTTAAATGTTAAAGTTCATGTATTAAATGTATTACTAACATCATTAGCTTCATTTTGATGTGTAGGTATGACGATCATTCCAAATCCATATGGACGAACACGTCATTCATCGATTTCATTGCGAGGTATTTGACCTCTATATGATACGTTTTATAAACATTGCATTCTTTTGAAAAGGTATACCATAAATGAATATTTAAATCAAAGGTTTTCGATATCTGATGATTTCTACATATAGACAATCACCGTAATATAATAGTTTACAATAATACTTCCGTTGATAATGCAGTCAAAATAGATACATGATGATGGTTATGCGAATGCAACGTTTTCTTGGATAAAGCATGTATGACTCCATGCACAAAGCTTGTCTAACATATAAGCAAACAGCGGAAGACTTCTAGGGAACCTGAGAATAAACATGCTAACAAGTGTCAACACAAAGGTTGGTGAGTTCATAGTTTTAATGTTTCGCATAATCTGTATATAAAGGTGGATCACAAGATTTCATTTGTTTCATCCGAAACGTTTATCAAAAGATTCTACGTAACAGAGCACCCTGGTAACTAAACTTTAATGTTATAATGATAATTACCCTATTCGTTTTAATACACGCAAACCAACGTATCATAAACTCAAATAACATACGTTCGTTAAAAGGCTAGCGCTCTAACTTGGACGGGGATGTCAAGCCCTATGGATCCATATACTGTTATTCGCGCCCACCAGTCCATATCCTATGTACTAGCAGCTACTAGTTACCAAAGCTAAGGGATTTTCGGTTCAAACTCAGTGTAGAATTAAGTACACTTGTATCCATTGCATTTAAATATATTGCATGTATTCTCAGCCTAAAAATATAGATTGAAAAAGCAATTAAAAAGGGATCTATAAACTCACCTTAGCAGCACATAAAGTCGTTCACCGAAACGTGACCGAAACTCGAAATACCAATTAACCGTAGATCTCAACCTAGAGAACATATGTTGGTCAATAAATGTCTATCAAGCTAGGTCTGGTCATAGTGTATCACAATCTTAATGCTCGAGATCGACATACAAAAGTTATCAAAAGTCATTTCAAAAAGTCAATCTGACTCAATACTATAGTTGAATGATCATGGCAATCGAAACATTTTAACATTTCACATAGTTTCCCAATACTTGTATAATCAGATTATTGTTTTTATAAAGCTTTAAAAACATGATAAGACAGTCAACTTTGACAATTGTTCAACAAAACGAGACGTGCCTTATATTGAAATTCATTTACTCGATTAGTAATATTTGAAAATCCAATTTATCAATCTTATACACAAGTTGATTATTACATTACAATTTCAAACACAATTTCATTTAACGTTAACCATAATTCAGTTGACCATATCTTTTAATTCGTTCATCGAAATTATGCGTTTTCTAAATGAAAAGTTATTGATTTTTCGCCAGCTTTCCAAAAACATGCATGTCATATATACTTTTTATCAGTAGTATATGTATTAAATTCGTGATTCATCATAAACTATTTAACGACGAAAATTAGCATACAAGCATGCATAAACATATATACTCGAGCACTAGACATGTATACACTATTACTATATAAAAGATAAGATATGAATGCTTACTTATCAATATTGTGATTCAATATTGCAGGAAAGTACGTAGAAGCAACAGAGATGATAAACACTAGGTTTGACTTGTGAATAATACCCATGAACATTACCCATAACCTCCATAGCTATAACCCCTAATTTCCTTAGCTCTATTCCGCTCAAAACTCGTTTTGAAAATAACCCGCTCATAACCTCGTCATAATATTTTATGTAATAATAATACTACTAATAATAATAAGATTAATAATAATAATAATAATAATAATAATAATAATAATAATAATAATAATAATAATAATAATAATAATAATAATAATAATAATAATAATAATAATAATAATAAATATAATTATATATATTGAGATAGAGATGTCGAGAGATTGAATGAAATGAATCAGAAACTGAAAAAACGTCGAACTTTATAGCACTTGGCCTGCCCCCTCCCTCCATGCGATCGCATGGTTTCATGGGCATATGGCCATGCGATCGCATAGCCACCTGTGTCCAGCCTGGTTCCTTTGTTTGCTAGCTCGTCGACATATTATTTAATTATATATATAATATATATAATTTATATTTATTATATATATACTATATTATATTCTTGTGTATAGGTGACTTGTAATTTTTGTTCCGATAAGTCGTACGTCGTCACTCGACTTATGTCCCGGTTCCGATTTTTCGAACGTCATTTCATACACTGAGAAAACTGTCACTTTATCTTTCGTGACTCGTACATTTGTCAAAATATAGACTTAAATTATCCATAAACTATATTACTCAAAGTGTATCTTGAACGTTCTTGTGTTTTGGTCATTTACTTCTATAAATCATGTTCTCGTTATTTACTAATATAATAGTATTATCAAACATTTTATAACCAAGTTAATATCTATTCGATAAACACGTTTTAAATACACGTAGCAAATTATTCATACAATTAATATTCCAACCTATCATAAATATTCAAATAGATATTTAAACCAACAAGTTTAATGCACAGTATCATATACTTAATACTTTGTTAACGTTTTCAAGTTATAGTATATATATGTATCTATTTACATATAATGGTTCGCGAATCGTTGAGAACCATCGAAGGGTAATTGAACATATGAAAGTAGTTCAAAAATATTGAGATTAAGTTTACAGACTTTGCTTATCGTGTCGGAAACGTTAATCATACAAAGATTAAGTTTAAATTTGGTCAGAAATTTCCGGGTCATCACAGTAGGTTGATCTAGAAAAGCTTCATTTGCAACATGGTTGAATTCATGATTTTGGTGATAAGGGTTTGATGAACTTTGAAATGAACTTTTGATGCATTGAATGCTATGAAATGTTGTTAGTAAGTGTTTAATTGTATAGTATGTTTAATTACCTTTGAAACGGCATATCGTATGTGTAGATTGGATTCCCGAGTCAAGAAATGCATTTTATGAACTTGAAACTTTGATTTTGAACGTTTAACGATCATTCGACGAGGTTTTTGTTTTTGTAAATGATGTTTTTGTTTGATGAAATGTGTTTAGTTGTATTCCTCATCAAAATACCTTTCCAATGATATAAGATACGTGTTTTGAATGTTTACGGTTCATAAGTTATGGTTGTTTGAAGTTGAAATCGGTTAAGTGTTTAAAACTGCCCAGAATTGCTGAACCAGACAAAGATGCGGCGCATCTGCCTTGGATGCGGCGCATCTGAGGCAGACTGCCCAAAAAAGTCCATTTTCGTTTAATTCTAGCTATGCTACGCACCCCCGATTGACATGAAACTTGGCCAACATGCTCATATATGATTTCTAAGCTTAGGAAAATAGTTCGGGACCCGACCCGAATGTATTGACTTTTTCTTTGACTTTTACTTTGACCAAGTTTGAATTTTAGTCAAACTTAACCAAATGTCTATGCAATCATTCTAACATGCTTTTATACTTGATTCTTGTATGAAACTTGGCAACGTGATTCACATGCTATATTAATCGAGTCGTAACGAGCCATAGGACTAATTGAACACATTTCGACCGACCTTGTTTGTGTCTTACCCGGTATTGATATAACTTACTTGTTTAGGTCAAGGCTAAACAACTTTCATGCACACGTTTACTTTGTGAAGTACATTTATTACTCGTGCACTCGAGGTGAGATCGTAGTCCCACCTTTTCAACAACTTTTATACTTTTAAATCGTGGGCTGAGAAACATATACCTTGTTACATCTTGTACTACTTACTTTTTTGTTTTGAACACAAGTTCGATGAAACAAACATTCCACAGCGAGTTTGAACAAAAATCCTCAATTCGATTATCATTAGTTACACTTGCCGGGTGTAAGCGAGAACTTATGTTGTATGACCATACGAGTTTGACAAACCCTCATTCGGACGGTTCGCTACCGTTATTGGATGAAATATATTTTCGAGAAACAGTGTATGTTCTAACACTATTGTGATGTGGTTCTATGGAAGGAAAGTTAAGCCTTGATAATTGGGTGCTCGTGAACTTATTTTGGAATGCAAACTATTTGGATGATCAATTTTATGGAAATATTAAATCTTGTGGTTCAAAAACAACGTTTATTAACACACCTATGATTTCACCAACGTTTTTCGTTGACAGTTTTCTATGTGCTTCTCAGGTTCATGAATGGCTGATAATGCTAAAAACGAACATATATTTCATAGCATTATTCCTCAAGAAAGACAAGCTTTTAGTTGCAATTGTTCTATTTACAAGTAATATTCGTTTAAATAATAAAAGGTGAAGACAAAAGACAGATTCGACGAATTGAAGACGCAAACGACCAAAAAGCTCAAAAGTACAAAAGACAATCAAAGAGGTTCCAATTATTGATAAGAAACGTCTCGAAATTACAAGAGTACAAGATTCAAAACGCAAAGTACAAAATATAAAATTGTACGCAAGGACGTTCGAAAATCCGGAACCGGGACCAGAGTCAACTCTCAACGCTCGACGCAACGGACTAAAAATGACAAGTTAACTATGTATATAAATATAATATAATATATAATTAATTATATTAATTATATATATATATTATATTTATAAATAAAAACCGTCGGCAGAGAAAGACTCCAAAGTTGTGAGCTGTAATTTCAATCTCCGCGACTCGCGGAGTTTGAAGGCAAAAATGCCGCGAGTCGCGGAGCCCCAAAATTAAAAACTGCCTATAAAGCCAACCGAATTCTGATCATTTTAATCATCTTTTTTCTTCTTCTGCTCATACGTAAAATATATATATATAATTTATATTTTAATTTTAATTATAATTCTAATAATAAGGGTATGTTAGCAAATGTTGTAAGGGTGTAAGTCGAAATTCTGTCCGTGTAACGCTACGCTATTTTTAATCATTGTAAGTTATGTTCAACCTTTTTATATTAATGTCTCGTAGCTAAGTTATTATTATGCTTATTTAATCCGAAGTAATCATGATGTTGGGCTAATTACTAAAATTGGGTAATTGGGCTTTGTACCATAATTGGGGTTTGGACAAAAGAACGACACTTGTGGAAATTAGACTATGGGCTATTAATGGGTTTTATATTAACTAAACAATACCTTGTTAATTTAATATACAAACTTATAATTTGACGTATTTATATATAACCACATACGCTTGACTGGGTACAGTGGGCGGGATATCTATAAATACCAATAATTATTCATTTTACCGGATACGGAACTGGATTAATAGTTAATAAACTTGTTGAAACATGGGTGAATTACATTCAAGGGTAATTGGTGTAATTGTTAACAAAGTAATAAAACCTTGGTTTACACGCAGTCGATAACCTGGTGTATTCATTAAACAAAGTATTAAAACCTTGTTACAATTCGAATCCCCAATTAGTTGGAATATTTGACTTCGGGAATAAGAATAATTTGACGAAGGCTTTCGCTCTTTACATTTATGACTGATGGACTATTATGGACAAATCCGTATGGACATATTAAATAATCCAGGACAAAGGACAATTAACCCATGGGCATAAAACTAAAATCAACACGTCAAACATCATGATTACGGAAGTTTAAATAAGCATAATTCTTTTATTTCATATTTAATTTCCTTTATTTTATATTTAATTGCACTTCTAATTTTTGCACTTTTATTTATTGTTATTTAATTGCACTTTTAATTATCGTCCTTTTTAATTATCGCAAGTTTATTTTATCGCACTTTTATTATTCGCAATTTCATTATCGTTATTTACTTTACGCTTAAAATTAAGTCTTGTATTTATTTATTATTTTACATTTGGTTTTAACTGCGACTAAAGTTTTAAAATCGACAAACCGGTCATTAAACGGTAAAAACCCCCCTTTATAATAATAATATTACTTATATATATATGTTTGTATTTTTATAAAAGTAAACTAATATAGCGTTGAGCTTTGTTTAAAAAAGATTCCCTGTGGAACGAACCGAACTTACTAAAAACTACACTACTGTACGATTAGGTACACTGCCTATAAGTGTTGTAGTAAGGTTTAAGTATATCCATTCTATAAATAAATAAATATCTTGTGTAAAATTGTATCGTATTTAATAGTATTTCCTGCTAAAATTAATAACTATTTTATATACCCCTCGCGAAACATCAAGTATTTTTGGCGCCGCTGCCGGGGAACTCTTAAACGCCGGAAGCGCAACGCTAATATAAAAAAAAAAAAAAGATTTTTAGTTTACTTCTATTAAAAGTCGCTTTTGTAAAAATACGTTTTAAATATTCGAAAATATAAAAAGAAAAACAAAAATATAAGCATTTTTAAGATTTTATTAAATATTTAAGTTTTATAAAGTATCTTTAGTTTGTAAAAATATAAGTTTTTATATATAACTTTTAGATTATAAAACAGAAAATTATAAAACAGAAAATAGAAAAAAAAAAAAAAAAAACCGTAAATTTCCTGTTCCAGGGTTGAATTTTGGGACCCCGCGACTCGCGGGGTTTGGTGTTTGAAATACCGCGACTCGCGGAGCTTTTTCTGACACGCCTGCCAGAAACCCTAACTGCATTTATTACGGAGTAATAATTATTATTATTAATTAATTAAGATTTAGGTTTTAATTAAATTAATATTTAATTTTAATTATTTAGTTATATTAAGTTTTAATTAGTTTTATTTATATATTTAAATTAATACTTTTATAAAATAATATTTTTATAAAAATTTTAATTTTTACAACTTTTTGTATATTTTTATATTTTGTCTCTTTTTAATTGGTTTAGCGTAATATTTGTATTTTTAGCTCATATTTAATTTTAAACTTAGTTTTTGCCATAGTCATTTTTACTCCTAGATTTTTAGTTTTTGCCGTAGAATTCCTTAAGTGCTTTTTCTTTAGACTAAGATTTAGGTGCTTTAGAATTTTGCGACGCCTTTTTAAGTTTTAGTTTCTTTTTAAGTTATTTTCATTTGGGACTTAGTTTTCCTGTAAGCTTTAATATTTTTAGACACCTTTTACCTATGTATCAATTATCATTCCAATTAGTAATCTCAATTTGCGATTATAATTTTAAGTTAGTTGTAGTAATAAGGTTAGGTTAGTCAAGTAATTTTAAGTTTTATAAGTTTCTTTAATTTTTCCGTCACCTTTTATTTTTCAACCATTTTTCTTTTTCGACCTTTTTCGACGAACTCTTTTTCTTTCTTATTTCTCGCTATTCTAGTTTTAGGACATAGATTTTTATTCTACTTCTTATCTAAATTTCTTAAAATTACGAAAATTTATTTTAAGTGGTTAAATTAATAGACATCAAAATTTTCTGGTTCGTAGTAATAGTTGGATTTGTACGTGGACCGGGTTATTGGAGCCAAACAGTCCTCAATTATATTGAGACCAAACGAATCCTGCCCCTCTGCTGCATCTTTTGGCTATTCGAAACGTGGGCAAAATCAGAAAAGTCTATTAATTGGATAACTTATTATAATTTTTCTTTCCTTTTTAAAACTAATAGGATATTCAGTGAATGCACCGAGCAAGACGTTCACCACCTTTTGTACGTTCACCACCTGTAACTAGATCAAGACATTTAGCAAATATAACCGCCGTTGATTTTTCTTTAGAATCGTCATCCAATCGACCAAGTACTCCAATTCAAATTTCCGATAATCCATTTTTTGAACCCGACCTCACAATTGAGAATCCGGAGAATATTCAGGGACAATTCGTAGATCCTGAACCACTAAACTTTCCCCCGGAACCACCAATCATTCAAACAGATATTGTTGAGGAACGAACCATTAAATCAGAATCCTCTAGTGATTCCGATTCAACAAATTCAATTATGGAGAATCTGGAACCTTTAAGTATGGAAGACCGAATGAGAGCTAAACGCACTGGCCAAGGTCACGCAATTACTCATCCAGACATTAATGCGCCAGATTATGAAATCAAAGGACAAATTCTACACATGGTGACTAATCAATGCCAATTTAGTGGTGCGCCGAAGGAAGATCCAAATGAACATCTACGTACCTTTAATAGGATCTGCACACTATTTAAAATCCGAGAAGTGGAGGATGAACAGATATATCTCATGTTATTTCCCTGGACTTTAAAGGGAGAAGCCAAAGATTGGTTGGAATCGTTACCTGAAGGGGCGATTGATACATGGGACGTTTTAGTTGAAAAATTTCTTAAACAATTCTTTCCTGCATCTAAAGCCGTAAGACTTCAAGCAGAAATTGTTACGTTCACACAGAAGCCAAATGAAACTCTATATGAGGCGTGGACAAGATATGGAAAGTTATTAAGAGGATGTCCGCAACATGGTTTAGACACCTGTCAAATAGTACAAATATTCTACCAAGGATGCGACATCACTACAAGAAAAGACATAGATATAGCAGCTGGTGGTTCTATTATGAAGAAAACCGAAACTGATGCTTACAAAATTATTGATAACACTGCTTCCCACTCAAATGAGTGGCACCAAGAAAAAGATATCATTAGATCATCTAAAGCAGCTAGAGCCGATTCTAGCCATGACTTAGATTCCATTTCCGCAAAGATAGATGCTGTGGAAAGACGAATGGAAAAGATGACTAAGGATATTCACTCAATACGAATTAGTTGTGAGCAGTGTGGAGGACCACATTTGACAAAAGATTGTCTCAGTATTGAATTAACAATGGAACAAAGAGAGAATATTTTATACATAAACCAAAGGCCTGGAAATAATTATCAGAATAATTATCAACCGCCAAGACCGATTTACAATCAAAACCAGAATTATAACCGAAATATTCCATACAACAACCAACAAGGTCCTAGCAATCAACAAGTATCCAATAATACTTACAATCAGCAAAGACCTAATTTTCAAAACAAGCCACCACAACAAACCGATGATAAAAAGCCGAATTTAGAAGATATGATGACGAAGCTAGTTGAAACTCAAACGCAGTTTTTCACATCTCAAAAACAAACTAATGAACAAAATGCTCAAGCATTTAGAAATCAACAAGCTTCTATTCAAAATCTAGAACAAGAAGTGAGTAACCTAGCAAGGTTAATAGGTGAAAGAAAACCGGGGAGTCTACCTAGTGATACAAATGCTAACCCCCGGAATGAAACAGCTAAAGCCATTACCACAAGAAGTGGTACAACACTTAAACCACCGGAAATGCCTGTAACTTCTGATGAAACTATTCCTACTCCACAAGAACCACAACCTGATCAAGATAAGGAAAAAGAACCGGTAGTTGAAAAGGTTAATGAAGATAACACAGTTAAGGCTAAACCTTATGTTAAACCATACCAACCACCACTTCCTTACCCGAGTAAAATGAAGAAAGAGAAACTTGAAGCCGAGCAATCCAAATTCTCGGATATGTTTAAACAGATAAATGTAAATCTACCTTTCATTGATGTGATTTCAGGAATGCCTAGATATGCTAAATTCTTGAAAGATCTAATCTCAAATAGAAAGAAAATGGAAGAACTCTCGGCTGTTATCATGAATGCTAATTGTTCGGCAGTGCTGTTGAATAAGATACCAGAAAAATTATCTGATCCAGGAAGTTTCACAATTCCATGTTTTCTGGGTAGTCTTAGTTCAATAGAAGCATTGGCAGACTTAGGTGCTAGTATAAATTTAATGCCATATTCACTATACACTAAACTAGACCTTGGAGAATTGAAACCAACCAGAATAAGCATACAACTAGCCGATAGATCAATAAAATATCCTAGAGGGATAATGGAGAACATGCTAGTTAAAGTTGGTACTTTAGTATTTCCAGTAGATTTTGTTGTTCTGGACATGGAAGAAGATTCTCAAGTTCCTCTCATATTAGGAAGACCATTCTTAAACACGGCTAAAGCAATGATAGACGTGTTCGGTAAGAAATTGACCCTAAGTATAGAGGATGAGAGTGTTACCTTTTCAGTTGATAGAGCAATGCAACAACCACAATCTGCAGATGATACATGTTATTATATTCAAACTATAGATGCACATGCAGAATTATTAGAAGAATTTCCAGAATTACAAGGAACAGGAGAATGTTCTTTAGGAGAAGGTAATGAACCAATTGATGAAGCTGAAATGTTAGCTACACTTATAGCTAATGGATATGAACCAACAACAGAAGAAATTCAAATGCTAAAAGAAGAAGACAGATATCGATACAAATCATCGATAGAAGAACCTCCAAAATTAGAGTTAAAGCCACTTCCAAACCATTTGGAATACGCTTATTTACATGGTGAATCTGAATTACCTGTAATAATATCGTTTTCTCTTACTGAAAATGAGAAATCACAACTCATTTCTATGTTGAAAGCTCATAAACCAGCCATTGCATGGAAGATTCATGATATTAAAAGAATAAGTCCTTCGTATTGCACACATAAAATCCTTATGGAAGAAGATCATAAAACGTATGTGCAACGCCAACGAAGACTAAATCCTAATATGCAATATGTAGTTAAGAAAGAGATTATTAAACTGCTAGATGCAGGTCTAATTTATCCAATCTCTGATAGTCCATGGGTAAGCCCAGTTCAATGCGTACCTAAGAAGGGTGGCATGACTGTCATTACAAATGAGAAAAATGAGCTTATTCCTACTAGGACTGTAACAGGATGGCGTGTATGTATTGATTATAGAAAATTAAATGACGTCACCAGAAAAGATCACTTTCCCTTACCTTTCATAGATCAAATGTTGGAAAGATTAGCCGGAAATAGTTACTATTGTTTTCTAGATGGATTTTCCGGATATTTTCAAATTCCAATAGCACCCGAAGATCAAGAGAAAACCACATTCACGTGCCCTTATGGTACTTTTGCTTACAAACGCATGCCATTTGGACTTTGCAACGCCCCTGCAACCTTTCAAAGGTGTATGATGGCGATTTTTCATGACATGATAGAAGAATGCATGGAAGTTTTCATGGATGACTTTTCAGTCTTCGGTGATACATTTGAATCATGTCTAGTTAATCTGGAACGAATGCTTCTTAGATGCGAACAATCAAATCTAGTACTTAATTGGGAAAAATGCCATTTCATGGTTAAAGAAGGCATCGTTCTTGGTCATAAAATTTCAAAAGAAGGAATTGAAGTGGATAGAGCTAAAGTAGATGTAATTGCTAAACTTCCACATCCCACCAATGTTAGAGGAGTTAGGAGTTTTCTAGGGCATGCCGGTTTTTACCGACGTTTCATAAAAGATTTTTCTAAAATTGCCACTCCTATGAATAAACTCCTAGAAAAGGATGCTCCATTCATCTTTTCAGATGAGTGTATCAAATCTTTTAATATTCTTAAAGAAAAACTCACTAATGCGCCGATCATGATAACACCAAATTGGAATCTACCATTTGAACTAATGTGCGATGCAAGTGATTTTGCAATGGGAGCCGTTTTAGGACAAAGGATTGAAAAACGATTTCAACCTATATATTATGCTAGTAAGACGTTACAAGGAGCACAAACGAACTATACAACTACTGAAAAAGAACTCCTTGCTATTGTCTTTGCTTTTGACAAATTTCGATCATATCTCGTTCTAGCAAAAACGGTGGTCTATACCGACCATTCTGCTCTTAGATACCTATTTTCAAAACAAGATGCTAAACCAAGATTAATCCGTTGGATCTTACTCTTACAAGAGTTTGATATTGAAATCCGAGATAAAAGAGGAGCAGAAAATCTCGCCGCTGATCATCTTTCTCGTCTTGAAAATCCCGAATTAGAAGTTCTAAATGAATCAGCCATACAAGACAACTTTCCTGATGAATATCTATTGAAAATAGATTATAAAGAAATCCCATGGTTTGCAGACTATGCAAATTATTTAGTATGTGGATTCCTTGAAAAAGGATTATCGTACCAAAGACGAAAGAAATTCTTCAGTGATATAAAACACTATTTTTGGGAAGATCCACATCTGTTTAAAAGTTGTCCCGATGGAATAATACGCCGATGTGTATTTGGAGATGAAGCTAGTAAAATATTAAACCATTGTCACACAGGACCAACTGGAGGGCATTATGGGCCTCAACTAACAGCAAGAAAAGTTTATGATGCTGGATTCTATTGGCCTACAATTTTCAAAGACGCACATCTTCTTTGCAAATCCTGTGATGCATGTCAAAGGGCCGGAAAAATAAGTCAACGTGATGAAATGCCACAAAATGTCATTCAAGTATGTGAAGTATTTGACATTTGGGGTATTGACTTTATGGGTCCATTTCCAAAATCTCATAATAATCGATACATTCTCGTTGCCATTGATTATGTATCTAAATGGGCGAAAGCACAACCACTCCCAACTAACGATGCACGAGTTGTAGTCAACTTTTTAAAACGTCTTTTTGCAAGGTTTGAAACACCGAAAGCTTTAATAAGTGATCGGGGTACTCATTTCTGTAATAATCAACTTGAGAAAGTTCTTAAAAGATATGGAGTAACTCATAAAATCTCCACCGCATATCATCCACAAACAAGTGGACAAGTTGAAAATACTAACCGAGCATTAAAAAGAATTCTAGAGAAAACCGTAGGATCAAATCCGAAGGAATGGTCCATTAAATTGGAGGATGCACTCTGGGCTTTTAGAACAGCCTACAAAACTCCAATTGGAACCACACCTTTTAGACTTGTTTATGGAAAAGCATGTCATCTTCCAGTAGAAATTGAACACAAAGCATTTTGGGCTTTGAAGACATGTAATCTTGATTTACATGAAGCCGGACGTCTACGATTAAGTCAACTAAACGAATTAGAAGAAATAAGACATGAAGCATACGAAAATTCGTTAATCTATAAAGAAAGAACGAAGAAATGGCATGATAAAAGAATCAGAAGTTCAAAAGAATTTAAAGAAGGAGACAGAGTTCTTCTTTTCAATTCACGATTCAAGCTATTTCCTGGAAAATTGAAATCAAGATGGTCTGGACCATTCATAGTCAAAAGAGTTTTCCCATACGGAACGATAGAATTGATAAATTCAAATGGGATTGAATTTAAAGTTAATGGCCACAGAGTTAAACATTACATACATGGTCTGATGGAAGTTGACAATGAAGTTAATCATAATTTCACCACCCAAGAAAACCTTCAAAATGAAAACATAAATACGTTATCAACAACATATGAAAAATCAAAACTAGAATATAGGGAGGATTCAAATTTGAGTGATGAAGAAGAATTCCTATACAAACCTCCCATTCTAAAAAACGAAGAAAAATGTGAACAAGAAATTCAAATAGAAATGAAAGAACCAAGGAAAGAACACCCGAAAAAGGTTTACAAACCAACTCGACTTACTAAAGCAGGAGACCCGGGTGAATTTATCATTTCTTGCTTACTTAATGATGGTGCTGTATATAATGGACTCGCAGATTTAGGAGCAAGTGCAAATATTATGCCTCTTTCCTTATACAAAAGATTAGGCATGGGTAAATTAAAACCAACCAAAATAGGTGTTCAATCATTTGACCAAACCATTAAACACCCGGTTGGAATAGCAAATAATTTACTTGTTAACGTGGGAAGTTTGACCTTTGTTACAAACTTCATAGTGATTAATATGGAGGAAAACCTTGATATTCCTCTAATTCTAGGTCGCCCATTTTTAGCAACCACCGAGGCATTCATTGATGTAAGAGAAGGTAGAATAACACTTAGGAATGGTGATACATCGATCACCTTTGTGAACCGAAAAGATAGATCTCCACAAACCAAAACTGTTAGACCAATAAAAATGCATAAGTGTGGGGAAGATGAAGAAACACTTAATGATGATGAAATCACAAAGAATGCCGTTGATGATACAAAATTAGATGAATCCATTTTTAACAGTTCAACGAAGAAACTTTATAAACGGATTCACGATGCTAAGATTAAAGGAAACTTTAAGTTATATAACCGATTAATATCCAATTTATCGTCAAAAGAAAAGGCAATGTTAGTTGAATTTGTGAAAGTTACGGAGGAAATCAACAAATGGATTGAAGTAAAAGTCAAAGATATACAAGTTGTTGATGATTCAATTGAAAATAATGTTAATCACAATTTCAATACCACAGCCAACTAAGTGTGGGGAGAATCAAAGGGGTTTATGTATTTCTGTTAGAGTTAGATTGTCTGTTTTCATGTAGTTCTCGAAAATGGAACCCGAATGGTCTTTCCCTAGCAGACCCTAAAGAACTAGTCTTCTCCCCCCATTCTGAATTTTTATTTTTTTTAGGTTTTTACGAAATGAAGACTGCCTGTGAACTAAACCATGGTCTAATGCTACACGCTTTGATCACTAAACGTAATAATGACATACTACCAAGTGAAATAGTATCAGTAATCAGAGAAAGAATGGACGGAGTTAGAAAAGAATCCAGATGCGAAGATAATAAGTTACAATTTGGTAAAGGAAAATCAAAATCCGCAGCGAAAAGAAGAGCACGACACCTAGAAAGATGTCACAAATGCGGAAAATGGTCACATGGAGGTAAATGTTCAAATAATCAAACCTATTCAAATACCGAATTTGTTACTTTATGCAGAGACGGACCGTTCATATGTTTAGAAGAAAAGACACTGAATGCTCGAGGTTACGCCTATGTAGCTATGGAAAACCAATTAAACCGACTATCTTATGAATGGGATAGATCATATAACTAAGAAATCTATCTCACAGGTATGTCTGTACAGTTTTTATTTTTTTTATTTTTAACCTTTTGATAATAAACGCTAATTTGTTCGCTAAAAAGTATTAAATTGGTATTGAATAAAATTAGGTTTGGCGACCGAAATTATTGATATCATTCAAAAATTTATTACATCACTGCGAAATTTAACGTTTATTCTTAAGGTATAAATATCTTTAATCAATCAACCCAAAATATTTCAAAAATTCGTCATGAGTTAAATTAGGTCTTGGAACCGAAATTACTTTACCGAAAAGAGGGGCGCATATTTTTGATAGTATTTGATTGATTAAAGTGGGATAAAAAGCCAAAAAGATTTTTAATTTTATTTTTACCATGTTTTTAAAATTAATATTTAAATCTTAAATTAATATTGTAAACTTTGTAAAAACAATATATTTAAAATTGTAAATATTTGAAAAATTAATATAAGTTTGGTGTGAATTTATAATATGAATTTTTAAAATTAAGTTTCGTGTGAATTTTTAATTTTTAAAATATGAAATTTTAATTTTATGCATTTCAAATTTTAAGTTTGGTGTGAATTTTTAATATTAATTTTGAATTTTATATTTAAGTTGTGTGAATTTAAAAACAAAAAAATTTACTTTATCTCATTAAGTTAAAAATATGATTTTTAAAATTCGTCGTAAGTTGAAGACTGGGTCTTTGAACCGAAATTGCTTTACCCGAGGAAGGGACGAGAACTTTTATTATCATTATTTTTAATCTCATTGAATTAAAGTATGCCAAAAACATTAAAAAACCCCAAAAATCTTAGCTTGTAAAACAATCGCTACAAAAAGACAAATTTTAAAATTTTGTCGAGGGACGGACTAGGACATCGATCCGAAATGACCTCGTCCTAAATAACAAGGGAAACAAAATTTTAAAATTAAGTACTTAATTGTTTTATAAGTTAATGATTATAAAAATATATATATATATATATATATATCAAACTCCGCGACTCTCGGAGTTTGAAGGGTTATTCACCGCGAGTCGTGGGATGACCGAAATCCAGAAAAAAAATATGAACTGATCGAATTAATCAGTCCACACACCACAAAACCAAACCTGCAAAATAAACCCGAAATACTGCGCGAAAATACACCAAAAACACCCCCAAAATCACAATTTTTAACCGTTAATCACCAAATCTTTTACTAAAATCATGTTGAGAAGGATGCTATCTAGGAATTACTCAAGAAAAACGGTAAATTTCTACACCTAAACACCATTTAATCCGAAATTTGGTGTTCTTGAGTAATTTTTTCCCTAATTTGATTTTGATGCTTTTTAGTGTAATTAGGCTTAAATTGTTTATGTATTATGCTTGTATAACCTAGATTGATGCTGTTTAACATGATTAGAAGCCTTAAACTTCAAATTTTGAATAATCTAGGGTTTGTGTTCTTGAGCAAATTTGGGGCTTTTTGATATAAACAGGTTATGGCCGATTTTTATCATGAATTGTTGCTAAATTAAGTAGTGTAACATGTCTAGGTAGTTAAATGATCCAAACTTTGAGCCTAAACATGATTTTGAGAATTAAAGTGGACTTTTTCAAGTCTAAAATTCATGAACTTGATTTTTGAAAGACAATGCCATTTGAAACTTGTTTAATTGCTAGTAATGATTATTTTGACATGTTATTTGAGTTGAATGCTTATGAAGTTGGAGAACATTTTCGTATAAGCTTATTTGAAAAAGTGTAGATTTGATGAAAATATGAAAATAAGCTTAAGTTTGATATAAATTGATCATATCATTGTAATTATTTTGATTGATGATTTTGCTGACACTAATGCATATTTGGATGCACAAAAATTGTGTTTGATGTGTTTTGCAGACTGAAAGGGGTGAATCTTCATCACAAGCCCGCAATGCTCCTGCTGAGAATGCGGAACAACAGGAGGTGGATAACTACTACAAGCAGGATATACCTCATCCAGTCATGACCTTTTCTGACATGCACTTGGAAGAGTTGCACCCGAACCTGAGATTTGACAGACTTTGGATAGATTATCCAAAATATCAAAGGGGTTTGCATACTCTTCATTCTAAGGTTGTTGAGGTACCAAGGGTCATAGAATGGGGACCCTTAGAAGCTGTAGAATTGGCCGGGCCAATTAGGGAATTACTTGTACAGAGGTATGGTAATTCTTCTTTTAATGACTGGGTACGTTTATTCACCATGCGTAGACCTGTATATAAAGTATGGTGTGAAGAATTGTTATGTAGTATAGAGTTGAATGATCGGGTAGCTAGTTTAACCGATCGTTCTTTTATTAGATTTTTGTTAGGCGGTTCGATGCGCCACATGTCTTTACTAGACATGGCTCAGGCTTTACGTATATATACGCCTGAGGAGTTAGCATCTGCCGATTGTAGAGGGTTGATACTAAACGGTAGAAAGATAGATGAAAATTTTGATACACACGGTGTGTGGAGTCAAATGACAAGCCATCACCGTTTCAAAGGGGGAAATTACTCTTATTTGGATATAGATAGAGCCGAATTAAGAGTGATTCATAGGTTTTTAGCTAATTCGATTACACAAAGGGGTAAGAACAAGGAAAAAGTAAATGAACAGGATTTGTTTTACCATATGTGTATTCGAGACCCACAAAGCGCTGTAAGTATACCGTATTGTGTGGGTTATTATTTATCAGCTATGGTTCGGGGGATGAGACCGCATAGCATAATAGGAGGTGGTATTTTTATTACTTTGATTGGTGAATATCTCGGTGTGGATATAAGTCGGGGGGGATTATTAGTAGAAGAACCGGAACCCCGCGATACTATAGGTTTAAATGTATACCATGGTGCGAAAGTTTTGAAGAGGTGAAATAACGCCGCAGTACAATACCATGGTAGACATCCACAGGTGGAGAGAAACCAACAGCAAGGTAATGTAGGAGGGGGGAATGAGATGCAAGAAATGCAAAGGTTTATAGCTTCTCAGGAATACGAAAATGCTAGACAGAGAGCATTTGAAGATTGGCAAGTTCATCAGAACCAAATCATAGCTCATTGCCAACATATAGGTAGAAACTATATTCCTACACCGAAACCCATCTTCCCTCCCTGGTCTATAGAGATGCAGCCACCATATCTTACGTATAACCCTGCCGAAGCATTCTATAGCACCTATGGTTATGCCTGGAACCCCTATTGGTACCAGTATCATCCCTAGTATACTTATTTTTTTTTTTGTAATTTGTAATTATTGATACGTTTAATACTTTTGTTAATATTGTAATCATTTTTATAATTATCTAACTTTTATTCTTAGATTTTAATAATTTTTAAATGTGGGGTAATATACCAAACTTCAAAAATATGTATATATGTTTGCAGTTTATCTTATGTACACAACAGGGTAAAACAACGCATTTTCAAAGACTGGCATTAAGTTCAGCAAAAGCAACTAATTTTGACGACAAGATGCAAAATATATGTGAAATAACAACAAGACGGAATGAACAAATGATGTGCACCATTTATCATTCAGCAAACAAACGCCAATATATTTGGAAACTTTGGTAAAAATTTAATCATTTTCACACTAATCACCCTCAATAATTTAAATTGTTACTGATTTCTTGCAAATGAGGGCATTGCAAGATCTTAAGTGTGGGAAGGGGTTAAATTCTTTCGGATTTTAAAATTTTTTTACTTTATACACTTGGTTACCATTAAAAATACTAGTAAAGCAGTAGTTGTATTAGAATCTAGTGCTCTCTGATAATAAAGAACAGCCCTAGTCTTATATACTGACTACCCAATTCTAGTAAAATTTTTCAAAATTTTCAATTAAATGAACTCAAAATCATGTTTATACATATTTATGAACGATAAAACTAGGTTTTAACACCGAAATTATTGTTACCTCAGAAAGGACATAAATTGAGAAACAAACTAAAATGTTAAAATTTATTTAAAATGGAATAGAGGACGATAAAAAGGAAAATAAAAGCCAAGTGTGGGAAAATTTACCAAGTTATCTTAAACATATGTCACATATATCTGTAACAAATAACTGAAAATACTTTTGCTTTGGACTAAACTAAACTGTTTTACCCGATGAAAGAAAAGAAAAGATGGATCTACCAGATGAATCAATTCCATCATTAAAAGGAAGTAAAGTCTTCCGAAAAAGACACGCGCTTCTTGATTTAGGTCATGAAGTTGTCGTCCAGACCAGCTGTAGGTTGACGAAAAATCTAGAAAAGTCATCACTAAAATCAGCAGGAAATCCACGGACCTCAGCATTAAACAGGGTCGCCAAGTGGTCAGATTTATCCTAACCATGAAAAGGATTTATCTTGTACAATGGGGGAGCACCATACAAATTAGCTGGATAAGACTAATGAATCAGATCCCCAGAAAGGATAATCTCCTTAAAAGATCAAAAATCAGCTTTTAAGCCTGATATTACTCAATCCTTGAGATTGACCTTAAAGATTGAGAATTACAAACTCATGGAATTCAATGATATCTAAACTCGAGCTTGAACGAGAAAATATTTTGATCAAAATTACAAACCGATTTGTTTTCTGAAAACCCTATTTTCAATGCGTTCATTACCATTGAACGTAAAATCCTAGGAATTCACCTGGAATTCATTAGGTCACCTGAACTAAATCGGGTGTCAACCGTAAGAACGGTGGTTGCATAGTGGTCAAAGACAGGACCTTGTGCCATACCGAAAAATCATAAGGGTGAGCTTTACTATTGCTCCTACCAAGGATAGTAATTGTGTCCGACACGTTATAGACCATAATTAAAAGCATGTCAGGGGACATTGCCTTAACAGTTGCTTGTTCAACGCTTTCCTTTACAACCGGACGGTAGTTTACCGAAAGGTAATATACGGGACAAGTGAACTGGACGTGTTGTTTTCCAAATACAAGGTTAACAAGTGGGTGACACAAAACCATAAGTTTTGAGCTAAAATTTTCAAATCTGAAACCCACCAAACCCACAAAAATATTTTGCAAACACCGGTAAAGGGTTATTCCGGAAAACTTATCTAGGGTAAAAACTAGATTTAATTTTCAAAAGATCAAATGTTTTCATAAAGATCCAATTTCCTTAATGGATCTAAATTTTTATAGTCATGTGGGACTGTAAACCATATCGTTACTACCATTGTTTATACCGCCGTATAGAAATCACTGATGTACAAAGTGTGAAGAATAAAGAAGTGATTCTAGTATTTCAAGACGATATTGCTTGAGGACAAGCAATGCTCAAGTGTGGGAATATTTGATAATGCTAAAAACGAACATATATTTCATAGTATTATTCCTCAAGAAAGACAAGCTTTTAGTTGCAATTGTTCTATTTACAAGTAATATTCGTTTAAATAATAAAAGGTGAAGACAAAAGACAGATTCGACGAATTGAAGACGCAAACGACCAAAAAGCTCAAAAGTACAAAAGACAATCAAAGAGGTTCCAATTATTGATAAGAAACGTCTCGAAATTACAAGAGTACAAGATTCAAAACGCAAAGTACAAAATATAAAATTGTACAGAAGGACGTTCGAAAATCCGGAACCGGGACCAGAGTCAACTCTCAACGCTCGACGCAACGGACTAAAAATGACAAGTTAACTATGTATATAAATATAATATAATATATAATTAATTAAATTAATTATATATATATTATATTTATAAATAAAAACCGTCGGCAGAGAAAGACTCCAAAGTTGTGAGCTGTAATTTCAATCTCCGCGACTCGCGGAGTTTGAAGGCAAAAATGCCGCGAGTCGCAGAGCCCCAAAATTAAAAACTGCCTATAAAGCCAACCGAATTCTGATCATTTTAATCATCTTTTTTCTTCTTCTCCTCATACGTAAAATATATATATATATATAATTTATATTTTAATTTTAATTATAATTCTAATAATAAGGGTATGTTAGCAAATGTTGTAAGGGTGTAAGTCAAAATTCTGTCCGTGTAACGCTACGCTATTTTTAATCATTGTAAGTTATGTTCAACCTTTTTATATTAATGTCTCGTAGCTAAGTTATTATTATGCTTATTTAATCCGAAATAATCATGATGTTGGGCTAATTACTAAAATTGGGTAATTGGGCTTTGTACCATGATTGGGGTTTGGACAAAAGAACGACACTTGTGGAAATTAGACTATGGGCTATTAATGGGTTTTATATTAACTAAACAATACCTTGTTAATTTAATATACAAACTTATAATTTGACGTATTTATATATAACCACATACGCTTGACTGGGTACAGTGGGCGGGATATCTATAAATACCAATAATTATTCATTTTACCGGATACGGAATTGGATTAATAGTTAATAAACTTGTTGAAACAGGGGTGAATTACATTCAAGGGTAATTGGTGTAATTGTTAACAAAGTAATAAAACCTTGGTTTACACGCAGTCGATAACCTGGTGTATTCATTAAACAAAGTATTAAAACCTTGTTACAATTCGAATCCCCAATTAGTTGGAATATTTGACTTCGGGAATAAGAATAATTTGACGAAGGCTTTCGCTCTTTACATTTATGACTGATGGACTATTATGGAAAAATCGGTATGGACATATTAAATAATCCAGGACAAAGGACAATTAACCCATGGGCATAAAACTAAAATCAACACGTCAAACATCATGATTACGGAAGTTTAAATAAGCATAATTCTTTTATTTCATATTTAATTTCCTTTATTTTATATTTAATTGCACTTCTAATTATTGCACTTTTATTTATTGTTATTTAATTGCACTTTTAATTATCATCCTTTTTAATTATCGCAAGTTTATTTTATCGCACTTTTATTATTCGCAATTTCATTATCGTTATTTACTTTACGCTTAAAATTAAGTCTTGTATTTATTTATTATTTTACATTTGGTTTTAACTGCGACTAAAGTTTTAAAATCGACAAACCGGTCATTAAACGGTAAAAACCCCCCTTTATAATAATAATATTACTTATATATATGTTTGTATTTTTATAAAAGTAAACTAATATAGCGTTGAGCTTTGTTTAAAAAAGATTCCCTGTGGAACGAACCGGACTTACTAAAAACTACACTACTGTACGATTAGGTACACTGCCTATAAGTGTTGTAGCAAGGTTTAAGTATATCCATTCTATAAATAAATAAATATCTTGTGTAAAATTGTATCGTATTTAATAGTATTTCCTGCAAAAATTTAATAGTATTTTATACCACTCCGCTACCACATCAATGGCTATTTGATACATGCTTCCGCGTACACTCATACTTGCTTGGGGTCGAGCATACATGCATACACTCTGATTACTTGCTTGGAGTCAAGCATACATACATGCTTACGCTATTTACAGCAACCGTGATTTTAAACTTATTATGTCGCAAGTTATTTCATTTATACTTTATAACTTTTGTAAACTTAAACTTGTTGTTTAACCGTTTGGTAAACTAAACTTTGTAAGTCTTGTACGTATCAAATGAATGCGACATAATTTTGGTTAAACGCATCTCATATAGGGACTATGACCACGCAACGGGACCTAAGTTAACGGTGCCGTCAATGGCGATTTTGTCGGGTCGTTACAGATGGTATTAGAGCGTTGGTTGTAGGGAACTAGGATATGCATTAGTGTGTCTGACAGAGTCGTTAGGACGCATTAGTGAATCTAGACTACAACCGGATAGTTAATCATTGCATTCTGACTTGCATTTGCTATAGATAGCACTTACTTGACTACTTGTGCATATATACTTGAATCTTTCTTAGGTGAACTCCATAATGGTACCAAACTTTCATCATACGATCCTGTACTCTACCACTTTCTGGTAACACACGTAAATTCAAGATTCATACGCGTAAGGATGATGACGACTTCCTTAGTCACACTTGTTCGGGAACTCTGTCTCCCAGATTGTTATTCGCCACCGTTTCAACTTACTATCGGTGTCGTACCGGTGTTCCTTACTATCTACCACTTCTTGTTATTACCACCACTACTCACCTAGAGTATCGTCATCACTATTTATCACTACGGTTGCGTACTATTCGTTATCATGATTCGTTACACTTCTCGTAACGGAATACATTATTATTTGACTTGAACCGCATTGACGTGAACAATCATTTATACACTTCCCTCGGGGAACGCTTCTTTAGAGTTGCACAAATTCTTTCAATCCAATACGAGTCATGTTTGAGACATCGTTACACTTTGTTCATTTTAGATCTTCACGATTACACGAACTTGAATCTATGGAGTGATGTGGGAATGGAGGTATGAGTTAGCGTAATATAACGACACTCGATCAACGTGGTTATATTACGGTAAGTCATACCAAAGTTCTAATGACACGTGATGGTGATTGGACTCGATCAACCTAATCACCACCATGTGCCATGTACATGACTTCATTTTTCTTGTTTGAACATCCGAAAACTGATAGAGTATTGATAACAACCATACCCGGGACACATCTTCGATTATTGTCGAACCATATTTATGCTTCCAAATGAATGGCTGATATTGCTATAAATATAAATATACTTCGTCGCAATATCAATCCAAAATGTTATGATTTTTATGTGTATTCGAGTAGTTTTCGGTTTGTAATTGGTTAAAATGTCCAAAGCGTCGAATGAAATGCTATTATGGATTTTTAATGATATAAAGATCAAAATGAAGATAAAATAAAGATTTCTAATGAGCAGCAAAAGACTACAACACCGCGCCTCAAGACTACAAGTTAAAACGATCGAAATTACGAAATCTGCGCGCATGTACGAAAAAAATCATAACTAAATCATACTGACTCGAAAAAAGGCGAATCAGGTGTCCAGACTTTCGTAACTCAAAAATCTACACCTTTCATGAAGATACCTTACGCGAAACGCGTACCTATCTACGCGAAACGCGTAATTTTTTGGCCAGATCTAGATTCAAAGCAACGTGGGACGGTTCTTTTGATATATTATAATGTTTCTTTTGCAGCCTTTACAGCAAATATGCACCAGAACCAGTTCAGCAAGCCTACCTACTACTTCTAATCTCTACATGATATAATAAGGAGATATATACTCCGTAGCAACCAGTAGCTAGTGAGGTAGTTAAAATAGTAGTAGGAGTAGGATATTACTCAACAAAAAAAAAAAGAGTCTCATTACTGTCCAAATTTAATTCTTACTCCGTATCATTTATTTTCATTTTGTACTATTTTTAATTTCAAACTCAATTAGGATAGTTTCAATATTGTACGGGTATTATTGTTCGTGTGCACGGGTACTGTCATTTCCATTTCTTACCATTTGCAATCAATAAATTGGAGCCTTTATTGTAAGTTGTTCTATTTAATTTTCATCATTGTTATTATCATTATTATTGTTATTGTTATTATTATTTTCAGTAATTAGTATAAGTATCATTTTTATTATTATTTTTAGAACCATTATTATTGTTATTTAATGTTATCATGTTTGTTATATTGTTTGTAATTTTACTTCCGTAATATTATTATGATTAGCTAGTTTACTCCTGTGTTTGCTTAGATGTAGAACCCATCGATTATGGATTGTTATCATTTAGAACATTAAAATGTAACTTGAGTATTTTTAACATTGTGCCTAGCTAAAAGAACCATTGTTATATAATTAGATATTTAATCCTTATTACTTAATTTGTTTTATATAAATAGCGAAGGTTATTTCTATTTATATAAATTAAGCTTTAATACTAAAAGCGGTTTAGACGAACTTATGGATAAATTATTAACACTAATTTAGAAATAGGATTCGGTGGTTTTAATTAGTTAAGATTTTATATAAATTCGAAAGAAAAATATATAAAGTAAACATTTTAGAATAATTACAAATGTTATTTAGATCAATTTTAGATATTGTGTTCAATCAAAAGATCCATTATTATGTAAAATTAATACTTAATCCTCATCACATAGTTTATTGAATCGTTTAGAGAAAGTTAAATTAGTGATACATAAAATATGCTTCAACACTATTTGTGATCTAGACAAAACGTAGGATTATATTCCTAACAAAAATATAAGAATACGGATTTGGTGATTTGGTGGTATTAAGATTTATATAGTTATGAAATTATAAGAAGGGAAACCATTTTAGTTTAGGTTTTAATGAAAGCTAAAACTAGGTTGAATCACAATTCGAATGATCGGGTATAGTTTGCTTTGTTAAGACGAGATTAGCGAAAGTTAAGTTGAATCTTAGTAAATCAAGACTTTATGAAATCGAGAGGTTATCATGAATATATACTATATAATATTGTAATCGGACTTAACAACAATCCATAGTAAATTGATTATGAATTGTCTATGATTCATATCAACGAGGGGGACGAAATCTAAGTAAATACGCTTTCTTATATTTTTATTTATTGTAATTTTTATTATTATTTTAGTTAATTATATCCAAAACCAAAAAACCCATTAAAACCCATTTTCTAGTATAATTAATTGTCGTTAAATTCTTGAATACGCTTCTCCCTGTAGAACGAACATGACTTGCCAGTATCTATTACTGCACGATCGGGACCAGTTGCCCGTAGTGTGATAATATTTATTAAGCTAGTTTAGTTGTAAAATTTAAAGGTCGGTTTTATCACATCAATGGAAAATTCTTTCAACTCCAAACGTATGTTACAGTGTATACTATCTCGTTTTCGCACAGTTTTATCGACGAACTACAACATGCTTGATATGCTCACATCGAGGCGGAAACTTCTCTCGCATTACACTCGTACTTCAGTATAAGGAAATCTTTTATCTAAATTCTCAATGGAGAGAGAAACTCTTCACATTATACTAGTATTCACCACGAGGGAGAATAGTCCTAATGAACGTTTTCAGGTCCTAACAAGCTTGTTCAAATGTATCTTAAAAGAAATGTACTTCATTTCGGATCGAGATGCTCGATTCACTTCTAAAATTCGGGGTGCCTTACAAAAAGCCTCGGGACTACGTTTAGACATGAGTACAACACATCAACCACAACCCGAAGGACCAAGCAACATACGATTCAAACCTTGGAAACCATAATACGAGTTTGTGTTATCGACTTCAAATTTACTTGAGAAAAGTAATTTCCTTTAACCGAATTCTCTTATCACGATAGTTATCACCCGAGTATTAATGTCACACCTTTCGAGAACTCATATAGCCGCAATTGTCGTTTTCTTAATCGTTGAACCGAAGTAAATAATAATCAAACCACCGGACCCGAACTCATTCATGAAACAACCGAGAAATTGTTCAAATCCAAGAAAGGCTCAAGACGGCCCGTAGTCACCACCATGCCGATGTTAGATGTAAACATTTTGAATTCCAAGTGGGTAACCGCGTAACGTTAAATGTCGCACCTTGAAAAGGTGTAATCCATTTCGGGAAACGTAGAAAGCTAAATCCGCGATGTTTTGATCCTTTTAAAATCTTGGGGCGTTTTGGACCCGTTGCTAGCCTTTTAGATTTTTCGACCCATTTGAGTCTCCGTTCATCCTACATTCTGTGTATCAAACTTAAAGACGTGTCTTGCGAACAAGAACTTGTTATCCTTTTGATGAACTTCCTATCTATGACAAACTCCACTTCATAGGACGACCGGTTGAAATTATGAATCGTGAAACCAAACTCTGAAACAACGTAAAATCCCGATTGTCAAGTTCGTTGTAATGCCCAAGGGAGAACCTTAACTTATTCATAGAATTGGCAACGCAAGATCTAGAGGAAGAAACAACGACTACTACTTCCAACTAAATTTCGGGACGAAATTTCTTTTAAGGTGTAAGTAATGTAACATCTCGCATTTTTCCGTTAAATTTATTTTAACACCGTTTTTTTTTAGATAATATCTTTCGTTATCTAAATTCGCATCTTTCGTTAACTAACGTTCTTAATATTTCCATTATTTGATTCAAACATCTCTCGTTTACTCTAGCATTTTTAAAATATTCGTTCGGTTAATTCACGCACCAGCTTTTAAACTTGAGGGACCGAAGTTGCCAAGTGGGCAAACTAGTTGACTAGGTCAACTAGTCAACCCACTCTTTCCACCATTCATTCCATTTTCACCTCCTCATCCTCTTTTTTCTCTAGTCACCAAGAACACTTTTTAACATCTTCAAATAATCATCATCTAAATTCGATCTAGGAGGCTTACAACAAAACAAATTACATATTCGTGATCCTCTCATCATCCTCTTCATTTTGGTACCAATTTCATCTCGTTTGGGTAAAATTTCCAAAACTCTAGATTTCTCTAATTCGTGTTTTTGACTTGAAATGGTGTTAGGTAGTGTCTATGGCTCAAGTCTAACATGAATATGTGTTTAGTTTGCTCGATTTGTTGTTTTGAGTAACTAGCATGAACATTTGAAACGGGTGTGCTTAATTTTGAGTTTTGGGTGATTAAATGTTGTTTAAATGTTAAAGTTCATGTATTAAATGTATTACTAGCATCATTAGCTTCATTTTGATGTGTAGGTTGATCTAGAAAAGCTTCATTTGCAACATGGTTGAATTCATGATTTTGGTTAGGGTTTGATGAACTTTGAAATGAACTTTTGATGCATTGAATGCTATGAAATGTTGTTAGTAAGTGTTTAATCATATGGTATGTTTAATTACCTTCGAAACGGCATATCGTATGTGTAGATTGGATTCCCGAGTCAAGAAACGCATTTTATGAACTTGAAACTTTGATTTTGAACGTTTAACGAT
Source organism: Rutidosis leptorrhynchoides (assembly GCF_046630445.1). Classification (NCBI taxonomy): domain Eukaryota; kingdom Viridiplantae; phylum Streptophyta; class Magnoliopsida; order Asterales; family Asteraceae; genus Rutidosis; species Rutidosis leptorrhynchoides. The sequence continues at coordinate 186,928,275 of NC_092336.1, read as the reverse complement.
CATTCGACGAGGTTTTTGTTTTTGTAAATGATGTTTTTGTTTGATGAAATGTGTTTAGTTGTATTCCTCGTCAAAATACCTTTCCAACGATATAAGATACGTGTTTTGAATGTTTACGGTTCATAAGTTATGGTTGTTTGAAGTTGAAATCGTTTAAGTGTTTAAAACTGCCCAGAATTGCTGAACCAGACACAGATGCGGCGCATCTGCCTTGGATGCGGCGCATCTGAGGCAGACTGCCCAAAAAAGTCCATTTTTGTTTAATTCTAGCTATGCTACGCACCCCCGATTGACATGAAACTTGGCCAACATGCTCATATATGATTTCTAAGCTTAGTAAAATAGTTCGGGACCCGACCCGAACGTGTTGACTTTTTCGTTGACTTTGACTTTGACCAAGTTTGACTTTTAGTCAAGCTTAACCAAATGTTTATGCAATCGTTCTAACATGCTTTTATACTTGATTCTTGCATGAAACTTGGCAACGTGATTCACATGCTATATTAATCGAGTCGTAACGAGCCATAGGACTAATTGAACACATTTCGACCGACCTTGTTTGTGTCTTACCCGGTATTGATATAACTTACTTGTTTAGGTCAAGGCTAAACAACTTTCATGCACACGTTTACTTTGTGAAGTACATTTATTACTTGTGCACTCGAGTTGAGATCATAGTCCCACCTTTTCAACAACTTTTATACTTTTAAATCGTGGGCTGAGAAACATATACCTTGTTACATCTTGTACTACTTACTTTTATGTTTTGAACACAAGTTCGATGAAACAAACATTCCACAACGAGTTTGAACAAAAATCCTCAATTCGATTATCATTAGTTACACTTGTCGGGTGTAAGCGAGAACTTATGTTGTATGACCATACGGGTTTGACAAACCCTCATTCGGACGGTTCGCTACCGTTATTGGATGAAATATATTTTCGAGAAACAGTGTATGTTCTAACACTATTGTGATGGGGTTCTATGGAAGGAAAGTTAAGCCTTGATAATTGGGTGCTCGCGAACTTATTTTGGAATGCAAACTATTTGGATGATCAATTTTATGGAAATATTAAATCTTGTGGTTCAAAAACAACGTTTATTAACACACCTATGATTTCACCAACGTTTTTCGTTGACAGTTTTCTATGCGTTTCTCAGGTTCATGAATGGCTATTTGATACATGCTTCCGCGTACACTCATACTTGCTTGGGGTCGAGCATACATGCATACACTCTGATTACTTGCTTGGAGTCAAGCATACATACATACTTATGCTATTTACAGCAACCGTGATTTTAAACTAATTATGTCACAAGTTATTTCATTTATACTTTACAACTTTTGTAAAATTAAACTTGTTGTCGAACCGTTTGGTAAACTAAACTTTGTAAGTCTTTTACGTTTCAAATGAATGCGACATAATTTTGGTCAAACGCGTCTCATATAGGGACTATGACCACGTAACAGGACCTAAGTTAACGGTGCCGTCAATGGCGATTTTGTCGGGTCGTTACACGGCTAACTGTACATGACAGGTTATCTGGATCCAACAGCAACTACGTGACTACGGTTTGCATATTTCTAACACTCTTATTTATGTTGATAATACTGCTGCTATAGCTGTCACTAAAAATCCCGTTAATCATTCTAAAATGAAACATATAGGGATTAAATACCATTTCATTAGGGATTGCTATGAGAAGAAGTTAATAGATGTAGTGCAGATAGACACTACAACTCAACGGGGTGATCTCTTCACTAAAACTTTTTGATAAACCACGCTTTGATTACTTGTTAAAAGAAATAGGTATTAAACTTTTGAAAGACGTGATTCCTGAAATCGAGGTTCCTAACACAGAGGAAGGAGACTGAGTTGTGAATGCCTTAAAACTGCTTGTATAATATGTGTAGTTTCGCATAAGTAGTTTGTAGTTCATTTGCATGTTAATTTTCGTTTGCATGATATATAATTGTTTTCTGATAATGTTGCATGCTCATTTGTGTTTTTAGTTAGTTTTTATGCTCTTGTACAGAGAAAATAGAAAAGCCATAAAAATTATAAAACTAGAAAATCAAATAAAAAGTTAAAAAATAGAAAATACATAAAAATTGGAAAATCCTGAAAATGAGTTACTTATTCTATCTGTGGGGAAGTGATTGCAATACTGAACTGACATGTAACTGGTGAAAAACAAGTAGTACCGAATGATTGATAATATATTGCTAGACTTTACTGACCTAATTATAGATAGAGATGATCACACTAACAACGCGTAAATACCATGATGAGGGAATCATGGAAAGGTTTACAGCGGTTGAGGGTAGTCACCTACTTATCACTGAATATGTACTGAGAAATGGTTGTTCAGAAACTCAACAGACGGTTGAGGTCTCCCCTACTACGATTTATACTCGGTAGCAAATGATAACTTTGTGAGTCCCCAAGGTGAGCATACTTTGTCGATGATGCATACTTGTTTCTATTTACCTTTAATGCTTAGACCGAAAGTCTACATCATACATGTCGGGTATCCAAATGGGGGTGTTCTCTCTATGCGGGTTAAAAAGTGCAATCTTGTATCACAGACATAGAATGATTTGAATATGCAACATCATCGGGTTACAGATTTCAACATCAGAAGATTGGTTTTCAGTGAAGATACAACAAAAGTCAAAGACAGTGGTGCATTATCATGTACAGTTGTATTATTTTATTTTATTTGTTCATGCTTTGTATTATAGCATTGAGAAAATCGCAATATTAAAACAATTGTGTATTTATGCTTATTCGAATTGTAAATAAAGATGATGCACCACACCACATTACTACAAAAGAATCATGGATCAAGAATTGAATAACTTTTAAAGGATTCCTACGTTATCTAAGTCTGAGATAGCAGATGTTTCAATCAGAGAACTATTTGAAAGATTTAGTTATCTACATCTGAGGGGGAGTATGTTAATCCTCAAGGGAGTTTGTTGGCGTATAAATCCGAGAAAAGAAGTAATGTTGATCGAACTAGGTCCTAGGGAGAGTATGTTGGTGCATTAAAGAGAAATCTCGTGAAACTGAAAGTAACGCAACATCCGAGGGGAAGTATGATGATCCTTAATGGAGTTTGCTGGTGTACAAATCCGAGTAAAGAAGGAATGTTGATCGAACTAGGTCCTAGGGGGAGTATGTTGGTACATAAAAGTCCCAAGTTCGTATCAACCGAAGGAATGTGGGCCCGACTAAAGCCCAGTTTAGTATATAAAGAGTTTCAGCTTCACAATATAGGGTTAATAACCCATTTAGGTCTCCTGGTTGTTTTCTCTCCATCAACAACAGATCCAAAAACCCACCCAAGTCGAATAACGACGCTAGGCGTTGATCTAATCCGATCTATACGATCCGGTTCGACTAAATCGACACCCGAAAGTCAACGATTCGCTAGAACATCATTCCCAAGATCCGAATAGTTCCAACAAAGTAGTATCAGAGCAATATTCCTATGTGGTGTACGCAAATGGTTCGGAAATTTCCAAGCAACATGTCCATAGCCTCTACAATCAAAACAAGTCCTACGATCTACAAACTTTCTAGGACGGTGAGTCCTTCTCTCTTTGAAAACATGTTTCTGATTAACCTTTCGTCTATGTGGTGGGATGTACGCACTTTTGAGATTTGGAGTCTTTAAGGGCACACTAGGAATAATTTGATAATCTAGTTCCTTTTTCTTAGGAGAAGTAACAGGTTTAGTCATTGGATTGAGATCGGACTTAACCTTTGAATTCAATTTAAACCTAAAGGACTTGAATTTAGTAGCTCTTCTTGGTTTTGACTCAGGTCTATCAACAGGTTTTGACACAATCTCCTCAGCTGTCTCATCATTAGTAAGAACTTTGTCAACAAACTTAGGCACACTTCTAGTCTCGGCACTCTCACCTATCGGTGGTAGTCCACACATGGGAGCAAAAATATCCTCTTGTGCCACACTAGGTCCCTTTTGGAACTTAAGTGGAGCTTGCTGTGTGTAATTTCTTCTTGGTTTCCTAGACCTCTTAGCAGATTTCGACTTAGGTTTCTTAGAGTCACTACACCTACGAACATTCTCGGGATTTTTCAAGATGGTAATGAGTTTTGTCACCGGTTGAAAAGGTTTACTATCTTTCTCAGTGTCAATATCAGTATCTGACTCTGTTTCATAGACACTCTCTACAGGTTTCTTAACCTCTACTGTCTCACTCTTATCCTTAAGGTCAACTGGTGTCTCCTTTGACTCACCATATTGATGTTCAACAATATATCATCCTTACAATTCTCACTAGGCATCTTAAGATATTCATGCATAAGAGGAGGCGCACACTCGTTGTAACTAACACCTTTCTGTTTGTCATCCTTAGGAGGATTTGAGGTCTGTAGGACATACTTTGATCTCTATTGAGATTTATACTAGACATATTGAGATTTATACTGGCACCAACAACTGTTTCTTTGTGTATTTCTCTTTCTTATTGAATATTTAAGTTAGAAGGCAAAATTTGTGATATGTTAAAAATGTGAGTTTGGAAAACCGAAGTATGATATCAAAATATGTAGATTCCGCATGATATTAGGTAATTTTGGTCAAATTTGCAAGTGCGAGATGTCTAATATAATTTGAAATGTACGGTATTACATATTATACTTTAAATTTCCAAATTCTTATGTGGAGTGGAATTATTTATCAGACTTGGAACTAAAATCCTTATGGTCAAACATTTCTGTGACCGTTAGTCTCATTCAGGTTTGAAACCCTTGTCAGTATTCGAGCCAATTCGTTTATGAATAATCTCATTTGGTTTTCATAATCTTATAAAGTTCGTTTTCGTAAAAGGTTTCCGGTGTTTGAACGACTTCATATTCGGAACATTATGTTCATTTAATGTTTTCTTTTTTGATTTTAACCTAAAGCAGAAGCTTTTAACCGATCACTTTTGAAACACATTAAAATTGTTGACGTAAAACGGGGAAATACGCGTGAGACAGTGAGAAGTTGCAGCACTTACAGCATAAGATAAAAAGTAACTCAAGAATATATAGAGTTTCAAGTGAAGAAGTGTTAATAATTTTTGTTTTGTTGTAATATACTAAACGGGCTTAACCTTTTTCAACATGCACATGTTCAAAAGAGAGACCTTATTCACCGGTGCGAAAGTTTACGGAGATTATGCTTCTGGGAAGAGCATTTTACATGTTGGGGACGGGACTTCAGTTTTGGTTTCTACTTGGTGGCTAATCCGAGGGATGCTAAGGGTGTGGCAGTCACATTATTAACTCGTACAGCTAAACTTAACTTCTTATTTTTTATACTTTTATTTATATGGTTAACATGATTAACTTCACATAGGTGAGCTGCTAACTATGCACCTGAATGGTAGATAAAATATAAGTTTAGAAAAATGGGAGGAACTGTGGAACATGAGGTCGATGAGACTAAGATAGCACTCGACCCGCGGTTTGATGGGCTAAAATTTTATCATATAGTATATAACATGCATCATACAGGTTTTAGAAAGGGTTTGTTTAAGTTAAGCCATTAGATGATCTGCTAATATTAACCGAATTTACCATTTATACAAAAATTACCTTGAGTATGATGTGTTCGATTTATTTTACCAAATCATCTTATCGTTGAAATCATACAAGCCTTTTCTAAAACTTGCGTGATGCATGCTATATAATATACGGTGAAATTTCATCCCAGCAAATCACATGTCGAGTGCCATTTTAGTTTTATCGTCCTTGTGTTCCATGGTTCCTCACAGTTTCTTAAATCCGCTTATGTTTGATCTAGTTTTCAGATACATAGTCATCAGCTCACCTATTTGAAGTCAAACTATGTTAACTAATTTAGAAAAAACGTAGAAGTATAATAGTAAAAATAAGAACAATAGTTTAAGCATATGAGTTGAATGACATGACTTCTCATTTTCTTGGTGTCCTTACAATAGTCTGTCAAATATGGTGGTCTTGGTTGGTGAGTTCTATAGTCAAAAACACACATGTATGTATATTGTGATATAAGACTTGGTAAAATTTGGCATACTATACCTACCAAATTGTCTACTAAATATTTACCATTTAGCCATATTGAATTAGTATAAATAGAGCAACATGTAAGCTCATTTATACATTCCATATTCATTCTTCAATCTTGTATTCTAGTAGATAAATAGAGAGTTGTGAGTATTAATCTCCTAATTATAAGAGATATAAAGATTGATACTTATCCTTGTAATTAGAGAGAAAGTGTAATTCCTATTTTTCTTATTAGTGAAACGTTTCTTTCCTTGCCCGTAGTTTTTACCCTATTAGGGTTTTCCACGTTAAATCTTGGTGTTCCTTTATTGTCATTATTTCGAGTATTACTAGCGATTTGTTATAATTCGGTGTCGCTTTTCTCAACAAGTGGTATCTAGAGCTAAGGTCTAATATCTAGTGTGCATTAATCTGCCCTTATCGTATGCTCTGTGGTTGCCACGGGAGTGGATCGTCCACATCAGAAAATAAGTAAGATTATTTTCACTCGATAAGATAAAATTTTCGTGGGTACTATTTCTCGAAAAATAGTATTGTCGAAAAGAAGATTGTAATTATAGCAATGTCTACGAAATTTGAAATTGAAAAGTTCAACGGGAGTAACTTCTCGTTATGGAAACTAAAGATGAAAGCTATCCTGAGAAAGGATAAGTGTTTGGCGGCCATCAGTGGACGTTCCGCCGAAGTCACTGATGAAAAATGGGAAGAGATGGAGGGCCAGGCTGTCGCAAATCTTCATCTGGCACTAGCAGATGGCGTTTTGTCTAGCATTGAAGAAAAGAAGACGGCGAAAGAGATTTGGGATCACCTCGTAAAATTGTACGAGACCAAATCACTCCACAACAAGATATTCCTTAAGAGGAAACTTTATTCGCTACGCATGAATGAATCTACTTCAGTTAATGAGCACATTAATTCTTTGAATACTCTATTTTCTCAACTCGCTTCATTAAGTTGCAATATAGAGCCAAAAGAACGTGCTGAACTTTTACTTCAAAGTCTACCTGACTCGTATGATCAACTCATTATTAACTTAACCAATAATGTTCTCTCGGAGTATCTAGTCTATGATGAAGTTGCGGCTGCTATTCTAGAAGAATAAAATAGGCGCAATAACAAGGAGGACAAACAGGCCGGTTCACGACAAATGGAGGCCTTGGTGGTGTCAGGAGGGAGATCAACGGAACGTGGCCCAAGTGGAAGTCACAATCATGGTAAACCGAAGTCTAAAAAGAAGAAGTCCTATACATGCTACAATTGTGGCAAGAAAGGTCACCTGAAGAAGGATTGTCGGAGTTTAAATAACTCAAATCCTCAAGAAAATATTGCAAGCACTTCAGATGATGGGACTGCTTTGGTTAGTGAGGCAGTGGTAGCAAATGAAGGAAGAAAGACATTTGTTGATGTCTGGTTATTTGACTCGGGAGCTACTTTTCACATGACCTCTAGAAGAGAATGGTTCAAACAATATGAACGTATCTCAGGAGGATCTGTATACAGTTGCAATGATCATGAACTAAAGATCATTGGAATCGGAGATATCATTCTGAAGATGCACGATGGTACAGTTCGTCCTATTCAAGGTGTACGAAACGTGGAGGGTTTGAAGAAGAACTTATTGTCTTTAGGACAATTAGATGATCTTGGTTGTAAGATGGAGATACAAGACAAGATCATGAAAATCATTGCTTCGAATAGTTCAAGTGATAAAACTGTTATAACATGGCATCAAAAGCTTGGACACATGTCTGAACAAGGTATGAAGATTCTTGTTGAAAGAAATCTTATTCCTGGTCTTACAAAGGTATCGCTACCTTTCTGTGAGCATTGTGTAATCAGCAAGCAGCATCGCCTGAAGTTTAACACATCAAATTTTAGAAGTAAATTGGTTCTAGAATTGTTTCACTCTGATGTGTGGAAAGCACCAGTTCAATCCCTAGGAGGAGCAAAGTATTTTGTATCATTTATTGATGATTATACTAGGAGATGTTGGGTGTACCCAATCAAGAGGAAGGCAAATGTGTTTCAAGTTTTCAAAGTTTACAAAGCGCGGGTTGAACTTGAATCTGGTAAAAAGATCAAGTGTTTAAGGACTGATAATGGAGGAGAATACACTGGTGATGAATTTGATAAGTTCTGCAAACAAGAAGGTATCTGATGTGTGCGATCGAGACCTTTATTTATGATCGGATTTGAGTTGTTTTGTTACACGAATTGATTTATTGTATATGTGGTATTTTATAGATTTTAGGTTGATTTCACACATATATATAGGCAACTAGTCCTATCCGTGTAGTTTAGTTTGTTGGTAAATCCGATTCGTTCCACAGGGAGATGGAGCGTTTAATGGTTTTTTAATAGTCTTTGATGTCAAACTTAATTAAAGAGGGTTTTGGATTAGGCAATTGTAACATAACAGTAAAAGATAATAACTTAAGTAAATCACAAAATAAAATTACAAGATTACAATAATTAACTTAAAAGGGAACTAAATGAAATTATGCTAATTTTTATGCGACAATTATATTACTAGATGGTAATTAGTAAAATAGTAATTTTTATTAAAACTATATGTTTAGAATTTTATTTTAAGTAATTATTATATAAACTTATTTAAAGTAACTAAAATGCATTTTTTATAAAACTTATATAAATTAAAAGGAAATTAATTAATTTACTAATTATAAACTAGTTACAATTTATAAACTTATACTAATTAATGCTAATTTTAGGATTAAAACATATATTTAAGTATTTTATATTAATTAAAACTAATTATATAATAAAAATAACTAATAACCTAAATTATATATAATTAATTAATCAAAACCCTAATTTTTACCCTAGCTGGTACTGTAGCCGCGTCAAGCCTTACACGATTCGTGTGAGGCTACACGATTCGTGTAAGTGAAAAATATGTGACAAATACTGTTACGAACATTAAATGTTTTATTTATAGATTTTTATATATTTTAAACTTATAATTCGTAAATAAAGATGATAATAATTTTATAAGAAATATAAATGAGGTAAATGGGAGTGTTTACTTAATTGTGTCACCCCTAGGTCCATGGATTGTTTCAAGTTTTTACGCCCTATTAAAATGTTCTAGTATCAAACTTTACATTTTTCTCTCGAATAAATATAAAGTTACAACTTAGCTAAATAAAATCTAATTTTCATTGGATTCTTTTTTAGAAAGCTACTATTCCCTAAGTATTTAAATTGAGACCTAGCCTAGTTTTGACCTTCGCCAACACCCAAATTATAACGGTTTCCCTTTTTATAATTTCACCTTCATATAATTTATTGATATCACCCAAACCACCGAAGTTTATTTCTAAATTGGTGTCAATAACTTATCCATAAATTCGTCTAGATCATTTTTAATGTTGAAGCTTAATTTAGGTAAATAAATATAACTTTCGTTATTTACATTTACTAAATTAAGTGGCAAGGGTTAAATACCTAATTACATAAAAATGGTTCTTTTAACTAGGCTCAATATTAAAAATACTAAAGTTACATTTTAACTTTACTAATGGTAACAATCCATTTCACTAGGGGCTCTACATTTAAGCAAACACTAGGGAAATTTAGCTATTCATTACACTAGGGGACACATAAAAATATAGATATGCAAGCATAATAATAACACTAATTTTAACAGAGTAAACTTACTAAAATATCTTCACTTGCATTAACTTCAAATGGTAGAAAAATTACAATAATAACACCCCTTTCACGCGTACAATAACACCCTTTATCACGAACAATACCCCCTTAATAAATGAAACTATTTTTACAGCGTAATAAAATTAACAATAATTTTAACTATAGTAATTGAAATATAAATTTGTGTTGTAATCTCCTCTGTGTGTTGTAATATGTGTGTGTATAGTAATTTTGTACTTCATATCTCCTCTTCAACTCTGAACGTATCCATATTTATCATTGAAATAGTAGGTAGTTGTTGAGTCAAAAGAAATTCCATTGGCTGCAGCACTAATGTAAAGAATTGTTTTAAAATTACAAAGTAGCCGCCCCACTTTGCATTTGGAATCTGAATTTCGGCCAAACATTACACGATTCGTGTAGTTGTACACGATTCGTGTAAGTACAATTCTGGGCAGTTGTAGATTTTTGAGTTACGGACGTCTGGACTCCTGATTCGCCTTTTTTCGAGTCCGTATGATTTAGTTATGATTTTTCTCGTGCAGGCGCGCTGATTTCGTGATTTCGATCATTTTGACTTGTAGTCTTGAGGCGCGATGTTGTAGTCTTTTGTTGCTCATTATAAGTCTTCATTTTATCTTCATTTTGATCTTTATATCATTGAAAATCCATAATAACATTTCATTCGACGCTTTGGACATTTTTACCAATTACAAACCGAAAACTACTCGAATACACATAAAAATCATAACATTTTGGATTGATATTGCGACGAAGTATATGTATATTTATAGCAATATCAAATTACCCCACACTTGAACGTTGCTTGTCCTCAAGCAATTACATCTTTTAACAGAATTAGAACATTATATATTTTTCTTTATCGAACATTTAGATCACACAACACACACTACACGAAATGAAACACACGCTATATGAAATATATTACACAACACAGTATTTATTGGATCACACGCACACCACACGAAACGAAATTCTGACAACAGAAACAAACATGAAACACGTGATTAGGGTTTAAAAATTTGGATCCTTAGGGAAAATTGGACCTTGTGAAAACGTTTTATGATTTTATAAAATGTCATGCTAGTTTTTACACTAGACACGTTTTCCGGTTTTAACCTCAAATTCCGGTTGAGGGTAACTGAAAACCGAAGTCTCAGTCGGCGATTAGCAAGCTATTCGCCCCCATGATTGTAGTATCATGGAACTTGAAGCCAAATGTCCAAAAATAGTTTTACACAAATATAATTCATAAAATAGCATAAGTTTTAGAACAAAATTATATCGTGTCCAAATATCATCGGTGAACCATGAGTTTGCACACCTCAATTTGTTATGGCATATGTATGTTGACCGCGGTCAAACATAGATGCGGTTAATCTTTACGGAGATCATCCATCTGGGGATTAGATTCATTAGTCTTAAAAGCTAATTTGCATTGTGCCCCCCCATTGTACGAGACAGATCCATCTCATGGTTAGGATAAGTCTGACCACCAAAAACCCTGTTTGATGCTGAGGTTAGGTGGATTTCCAGCCGATTTTAGGGATGACTTTTCAAGATTTTTCGTCAACCTACAGCTGTTCTGGACTACATCTTCTAACATAAGTTAGCAAGTGTGTCAATTCGGAAGACTTTACTTCCTTACGGGATGGACTTGATTCATCCTCTATTACTCGTGATAATGGAATATTCAGGTTTATACGTTCCTTAGCAATGATATCTGCAATAAACTTCAAAGAAAAATGTGATAAATGGTTCTCAATATAAGGATTTATAAATTCTTGTTATAAATGGTTTTCTTTTATAAGTTTTAAACAAATAAACTTATGTATTTTTAATGTATGGAGACAACAATTTCGGTTTTTACACCTGATCTTTAATTGCTCGTAGTTACCTTAAAAATTGATTAGATACGTTTGTTTAAAAATTTTCAAATTTTCATAAAAACCAATAACTTATTAGTTCTCGAGAATTTATATATTCCCACCCCACACTTAAGATTATGTAATGCCCTCATTACATAAAATCAGATAATAATGTATAAATTTGAGAGGACAAAAAGTGTAGAGTATTTGGAACTTCCTTTGTTAACCGTTTTGGATTTTCAAATTGTTTTACCTATGATTATATCCAACGTTTGTATCACAATGTAATTTGATGTTTCGTTTCGTCTAATTGCATTTTCATCTGTACCTGTCAAACCATGTTAAAAACACACAAAATATGGGGTTTTAATTCAATCGTACAACACATTTTTTTACCCCACACTATATTTTCTTGCATATATATAAAAAATAAAAACATAATAAGTTTCAATACACACCAAAAAATTATGTTATTACAAACTAAATTTTTTTTTTTACTTTTTTTTTTTCATTTTATATTTTTTTTTTATAACTTATAATCAATTAAATTTAAAATATCTTTTATAAATTTATATTTGTAATGGAAATTCGGTTGTTATACCTGATCTTAATCCGTTTATAAATTTTTAAATTCAATTTATAAAATTCAATTCATTAAAAGTTAAAGTTTTAATATTTTTCGAAAACAAATTTAAAATAAAATAAAAACACTCTATTTTTGTGTTAAAAAGATTAACGTTTTTAAATTTTAAAACAAGTATATGAAAAATATAAAAAAATAAAAAAATAAAAAGGAATTTAAAACACAATATAAAAAAAAACGAGACACACGAATGGGACTATTTACAATTTGTGAAGTTTATTAGCGAGTCGTTCACGCGACCCTACCCCAATTTTTAACTAACGTCGGGGTGATAAACATCACCCTTCTTTACTCCAATAGAACCATTACTGCAACCATTCTTACCACTAATTTTTGATAATAACCAAGAGTCCGAAAATCTTGACTCTTCAACCAGTTTTTTCAACTTATATTTCTCAAGTTTTGATAGGTTTGAAATCAATCTCTCTCTCAAATGTTTATCTTTTTTCGACATAGCATTTCTAATCCTACCATATAACTTTTTCATGGTTTTCTCAACAACACTATCATTGAGCGGTTTACTATCTAGTTTCTCCTCATCACCCTCCCCACACTTAGCTTGTTGACTAATGGGTTTGACATGGTCAACAATATTCACTGAAACTATCGGTGTGGGTGGTGGGTTCATACTAAACTCAGTTTGATAGGTTGCACTCTTGCCTCTATCCTTCAAAACTAGTTTTCCTGTTTTCCAATCTGTTAAAGCACATGCAGTTGCTAAGAATGGTCTACCTAAAATAATAGGTACAAACTTATCTTCTTTCATGTCTACAACTACAAAGTCAGCTAGAAACTCAAGTTCACCTGTTTTTACTACTAAGTTTTCAGCAATCCCTATAGGTTTATTAACCGATTGATCAATGAATCTAAGGCCTGAATTGGTTGGTTTAAGTTCGCCTAAGTTCAAGTGCGAGTAAATGGAATAAGGCATGAGATTTATACTCGCACCTGAGTCAGCTAATGATCTAAGAATTTCAGATTCATTAAGCTTACAAGGTACTATGAATGGTCCGGGATCACCTAACTTAGGTGGCAATTCATTCTTCTTCATAATAGCAGCACATTCTGCTTCAAGAAACGCAGATGATGCCTGCTCACACACTCCTTCTTTTGCCATCAAATCATTCAAGAATTTCCCATAGTTTGGCATACCTGCAACAACATCAACCAAAGGTACATTTACACAAATATTATCCGTATTTAAAGGCTTACAATGATTCTCCTTTGGTTTTTCGTATGCAAGTGCTTGCGGGTATGGAATGGGTTCTTTATAGTCTTCCACTTTAGGTGCTTGCTTCACCGTATCTTCCGCTTCTTCCTTGATCATCTTTAAATCATCATCAACTCTAAACCCGGAAGGTTCGGTGGTTTCTATTTTCTGCACTTCCACATGATTTCCCGACATCAGCCTCATCAAATAATCACCATACTCGGAAGTTATGTCACCAACTCGGATCTCTTCATCTTCACATGTTATACTTTTCACACTTTCAACTCGGGTATCATCCATCTCTTGATAAGGAGTGTAATCCGCCATATTGGATAAATCAGAAAATATAAACTCATCACACTCTTCATCGTCATCTTCACACCCAAGAGTAAAAATAGGACTATGCTCCGGTGTTTTGAAACTTGCTTCATCCTCACAGAAACTATAAATAGCATTCACTTGTGAATATGCTGGGGCTTGAGGATCATTCTTCTTTAGTATAAACGGAGGGTTACTTGCAATTGGTGGTCTCTCTGCTAGTAACTGTGAGATCCTTCCAACATCTCTTTCTAAAATCTGAATCGTGGCTTGTTGATTTCGAATTTGCTGAGTTTGGAGCTCTGCATTTTGCTCATGCTTAACCATAAAATCTCTTAAGAGATCTTCTAAACCAGATTTCCTCTCGGGTTGAGGTTGCATAATTGCTAATGGTTGTGGTTGCATAAGTGCTAGTGGTTGTGGTTGATTTTGTTGGAAATTATTTTGGTAATTTCGTTGAGGTTGATTTCGGTTATTATAACCTGGTGGTGGATTTCTTTGATTTTGATTTGGAAAAATCCGGTTATTTTGGTAACCTGGATTTCCTCCTTGATAGTTATTATTCTGATAGTTATTATTATTAGATCCTGAAGGTCCTCCTACTTGATAGCTGTTTATAGGAGGATATTTTCGGTTGTTTGCTTCTATAGCTGGAAAATCGCTAAAGTTCATTTCACCTTTTCGTAAGTAACCTAAGAAATTCGCTTGCTCTTCCATTGTACTTTGATCACAATCTCTAGTAAGATGGGGACCTTGGCACAGTTCACATCCTACTCTGATAGAATGCATTTCCTTGGTTACTTTCTCGATTTGTCTTGCTTGATTTGCTATTTGAACTTTTAAAGAAGCAATTTCATCATTGCTTTCAATACTAGCAACATTTGATGATCTAGAAAATTCTATTTCTTGATGCCAATTATGAGAATGGGAAGCTAAATCAGCAATGATTGTGTGAGCGTCTTCAGGTGTTTTCTTCATGATCGAACCTCCGGCTGCAACATCTATATCTTTTCTAGTTGCTACATTGACTCCTTTATAAAATACACAGAGTTTTTGGAATGTACTCAACCCGTGTTGAGGACATATTCGAAGCATTTTATTGAATCGAGTCCAAGCTTCATAAAGAGTTTCATTAGGTTTTTGTTTAAAGTGATTTATGTCACTTTGTAATTTTGCTGCTTTTGAAGCAGGAAAGAATTCTGACAAAAATTTGTCCATCATATCATTCCAGTCTTCAATATAGCCTTCAGGTAATGAGTCTAGCCAATCTCTAGCTTCATCTTTTAATGACCATGGAAATATTTTTAAACATGCGACATCATCGGTGACATCCTTAATTTTGAATAGTTTGCAAATGCTTACAAACTTACGAAGATGCTCGTTAGCATCCTCGTTTGGATCTCCACCGAATTGGCATGTATTAGTTACCATGTGTAAAAATTGACCTTTTATTTCAAAGCCATCAGTCATCGGGGGTTGGATGATTGCGTGGCCTTGACCTTTTCTTGTGGCCTTCATTAATGCTTCCATCGTTAAGTTTGTTTCAGTCATTTTATCTTCTTCTTTAATAATTGGCTCTATGATTGGTTGAATTATTGGTTCAGAGTCGGATTCTAAGGAAAGTGACTCTAAATTTTTAGCAAGAGTATCTACGTCTTGAGCTCTTAAGCGTTCGTGAAGTTTTCTTTCGGGTTCAGGATGTGAAGGTGTTAATTCAGCGTTGGATGAACGCAAGTTCATACATTAATTTCTTTTATGAAATCACAACACTGAAGGTTTATCTAGGGTTACCTATTTGTTTCTCTTTTTTAGTATTTTTCGGTGTTTTAAAATTACTAGTACTTCCTATTTCTTTTTGTTGTTTTTGTCCTTTATTAATTCTTTGAGATTCCGGATTAAGTTTAACGAGTTTAGGATTGAACGGATCATACAATTTAGGAAATTGTACAAAGAACTAAAGGATTTATTCAAAAACTTTGAACTTTCTTGGAAATGAATTTCCTCGAGAGGATCGAATAACATAAAAACAATGATAAAAACCTTTAAACAAACAGATTATCCTTCTGATTTTTGCCCACGTTTCGAATAGCCAAAAGATGCAGCAGAGGGGCAGGATCCTTCAAAGACCAATAAAATTGGTGATCCAACAACCCGTTCCACGTACAAATCCAACTATTACTACGAACCAGAAAAATTATCTATTTATTTACTGCCAACTCCCCGGCAGCGGCGCCAAAAAGTTGATGTGTGCGATCGAGACCTTTATTTATGATCGGATTTGAGTTGTTTTGTTACACGAATTGATTTATTGTATATGTGGTATTTTATAGATTTTAGGTTGATTTCACACATATATATAGGCAACTAGTCCTATCCGTGTAGTTTAGTTTGTTGGTAAATCCGATTCGTTCCACAGGGAGATGGAGCGTTTAATGGTTTTTTAATAGTCTTTGATGTCAAACTTAATTAAAGAGGGTTTTGGATTAGGCAATTGTAACATAACAGTAAAAGATAATAACTTAAGTAAATCACAAAATAAAATTACAAGATTACAATAATTAACTTAAAAGGGAACTAAATGAAATTATGCTAATTTTTATGCGACAATTATATTACTAGATGGTAATTAGTAAAATAGTAATTTTTATTAAAACTATATGTTTAGAATTTTATTTTAAGTAATTATTATATAAACTTATTTAAAGTAACTAAAATGCATTTTTTATAAAACTTATATAAATTAAAAGGAAATTAATTAATTTACTAATTATAAACTAGTTACAATTTATAAACTTATACTAATTAATGCTAATTTTAGGATTAAAACATATATTTAAGTATTTTATATTAATTAAAACTAATTATATAATAAAAATAACTAATAACCTAAATTATATATAATTAATTAATCAAAACCCTAATTTTTACCCTAGCTGGTACTGTAGCCGCGTCAAGCCTTACACGATTCGTGTGAGGCTACACGATTCGTGTAAGTGAAAAATATGTGACAAATACTGTTACGAACATTAAATGTTTTATTTATAGATTTTTATATATTTTAAACTTATAATTCGTAAATAAAGATGATAATAATTTTATAAGAAATATAAATGAGGTAAATGGGAGTGTTTACTTAATTGTGTCACCCCTAGGTCCATGGATTGTTTCAAGTTTTTACGCCCTATTAAAATGTTCTAGTATCAAACTTTACATTTTTCTCTCGAATAAATATAAAGTTACAACTTAGCTAAATAAAATCTAATTTTCATTGGATTCTTTTTTAGAAAGCTACTATTCCCTAAGTATTTAAATTGAGACCTAGCCTAGTTTTGACCTTCGCCAACACCCAAATTATAACGGTTTCCCTTTTTATAATTTCACCTTCATATAATTTATTGATATCACCCAAACCACCGAAGTTTATTTCTAAATTGGTGTCAATAACTTATCCATAAATTCGTCTAGATCATTTTTAATGTTGAAGCTTAATTTAGGTAAATAAATATAACTTTCGTTATTTACATTTACTAAATTAAGTGGCAAGGGTTAAATACCTAATTACATAAAAATGGTTCTTTTAACTAGGCTCAATATTAAAAATACTAAAGTTACATTTTAACTTTACTAATGGTAACAATCCATTTCACTAGGGGCTCTACATTTAAGCAAACACTAGGGAAATTTAGCTATTCATTACACTAGGGGACACATAAAAATATAGATATGCAAGCATAATAATAACACTAATTTTAACAGAGTAAACTTACTAAAATATCTTCACTTGCATTAACTTCAAATGGTAGAAAAATTACAATAATAACACCCCTTTCACGCGTACAATAACACCCTTTATCACGAACAATACCCCCTTAATAAATGAAACTATTTTTACAGCGTAATAAAATTAACAATAATTTTAACTATAGTAATTGAAATATAAATTTGTGTTGTAATCTCCTCTGTGTGTTGTAATATGTGTGTGTATAGTAATTTTGTACTTCATATCTCCTCTTCAACTCTGAACGTATCCATATTTATCATTGAAATAGTAGGTAGTTGTTGAGTCAAAAGAAATTCCATTGGCTGCAGCACTAATGTAAAGAATTGTTTTAAAATTACAAAGTAGCCGCCCCACTTTGCATTTGGAATCTGAATTTCGGCCAAACATTACACGATTCGTGTAGTTGTACACGATTCGTGTAAGTACAATTCTGGGCAGTTGTAGATTTTTGAGTTACGGACGTCTGGACTCCTGATTCGCCTTTTTTCGAGTCCGTATGATTTAGTTATGATTTTTCTCGTGCAGGCGCGCTGATTTCGTGATTTCGATCATTTTGACTTGTAGTCTTGAGGCGCGATGTTGTAGTCTTTTGTTGCTCATTATAAGTCTTCATTTTATCTTCATTTTGATCTTTATATCATTGAAAATCCATAATAACATTTCATTCGACGCTTTGGACATTTTTACCAATTACAAACCGAAAACTACTCGAATACACATAAAAATCATAACATTTTGGATTGATATTGCGACGAAGTATATGTATATTTATAGCAATATCAGTATCAAAAGGCAGTTCACGACGGCATACACTCCTCAACAAAACGGAGTGGCAGAGCGGATGAACAGAACCTTATTAGATAGAACAAGGGCGATGTTGGCAACTGCAAGCTTGGGGAAATCATTCTGGGTAGAAGCAGTAAGTACTGCATGTCACGTGATAAATCGGCCACCATCAATTGCAATTGAGTTGAAATCGCCAATGGAGATGTGGACTGGAAAACTAGTTGATTATTCTGACCTTCATGTATTTGGAAGTCCTGTGTACGCAATGTACAATTCTCAAGAAACGACAAAGTTGGATCCAAAGTCCAGAAAGTGTTTGTTTTTGGGGTATGCTGATGGAGTTAAGGGGTATCGTTTGTGGGACCCCACAGCCCACAAAGTAGTCATCAGCAGAGATGCTGTCTTTACAGAAGACAAAGATCTTGAAGATGTTAACACTTCAAAAGAAACTATAACGATACAGGTGGGTAATGAATTTCATAAAGATTCTTCTGAAGTAGTACCAGAGCACGATGAAAATCAAGCAGTCGTTGATGAAGCTCCAGTTACTCGTACTTCTAATCGGGAACGAAAACGTCCAGGGTGGCACTCGGATTATATTATGAAAAGCAATGTTGCATATTGTCTTCTAACAGAGGAAGGAGAGCCAACATCTCTTCGCGAGACACTGAATCATTCAGATGCATCTCAGTGGATGACGGCTATGCAGAAAGAAATTGAAGCTCTTCATAAAAATAAAACATGGGAGCTTGTGCCATTGCCGAAAGGTAGAAAACCTATTGGAAATAAATGGGTGTATAAGATCAAGCGAAATGGCGATGATCAAGTGGAGAGGTATCGTGCAAGACTGGTGGTTAAAGGATATGCTCAGAAAGAAGGTACGGACTTTAATAAAATATTTTCTCCTGTGGTTCGACTTACAACAATTCGAGTAGTTCTAGCGATGTGTGCTACATTTGATTTGCATCTAGAGCAGCTAGATGTGAAAACTGCATTTCTTCATGGAAATCTTGAAGAAGAAATTTATATGCTTCAACCAGAAGGTTTTGAACTACAAGGAAAAAAGAACTTGGTTTACAGGTTAAAGAAATCTCTGTATGGTCTCAAACAGGCGCCGAGATGTTGGTCCAAGAGATTTGATTCTTTCATAATGAGCCTTGAATATAACAGACTTTATGCAGACCCTTGTGCATATTTCAAGAGGTTTGGGGACAATGATTTTGTCATTTTGCTATTATATGTAGACGACATGTTGGTTGCAGACCCCAACAAAGATCATATTAATAAGCTGAAGGCTCAATTGTCTAGGGAGTTTGAAATGAAAGACTTAGGTGCCGCAAACAAGATTCTAGGGATGCAAATTCACCGAGACAGAGATAATAGGAATATTTGGCTTTCTCAAAAGAATTATTTGAGGAAAATCTTGGAGCGTTTCAATATGCAAGATAGTAAGCCAATCTAACCCCACTTCCTAATAATCTCAAGTTATCCTCCGTTATGTGTCCTAGCAGTGAATACGAGAGGAAGGAGATGTCTCGCGTACTGTATGCATCAGCAATGGGAAGTTTAATGTTCGCAATGATATGTACAAGACCAGACATTGCACATGCAGTGGGAGTAGTTAGTCGGTACATGGCGAATCCTGGCAAAGAGCATTGGAATGCGGTAAAGAGGATCCTAAGATACATTAAGGGTACCTTAGATGTTGCATTATGTTATGGGGAACCGGAATTTATTGTCAAAGGGTATGTTGATTCTGATTATGCAGGGGATATTGACAAAAGTAAATCTACCACTGCATATGTTTTCAAACTTTGTGGTGGAACAGTAAGCTGGGTTTCAAAACTGCAGTCAGTTGTGGCGACGTCAACAACAGAAGCAGAATATGTAGCAGCTACTCAAGCTACTAAAGGGGCAGTATGGTTAAAGATCTTGTTGGAGGAACTCGGGCACAAACAAGAGAATATCACTCTATTTTGTGACAACCAGAGTGCCTTGCATCTTGCAAGAAATACGGCATTTCATTCAAAGATAAAGCATATACGAGTTCAGTATCACTTCGTTCGCGAGAAAGTGGAAGAAGGAACCGTGGATATGCAGAAAATTCATACTGACGACAATGTGGCTGATTTTCTAACAAAGTCAATCAACCGTGACAAGTTTATTTGGTTCCGTTCCTTATGCGGCCTAGCAGAGACGTAAGCAACATTATTGGCAAAGAAGGATTATCGTGTGAAGATTGATTGAGCTTCAATCGAATCTTCAAGTGGGAGATTGTCAAATATGGTGGCCTTGGTTGGTGAGTTCCATAGTCAAAAACACGCATGTATATTGTGGTATAAGACTTGGTAAAACTTGGCATACTATACCTACCAAATTGTCTACTAAATATTTACCATTTAGCCATCTTGAATTAGTATAAATAGAGCAACATGTAAGCTCATTTATACATCCCATATTCATTCTTCAATCTTGTATTCTAGTAGATAAATAGAGAGTTGTGAGTATTAATCTCCTAATTACAAGAGATATAAAGATTGATACTTATCCTTCTAATTAGAGAGAAAGTGTAATTACTATTTTTCTTATTAGTGAAACGTTTCTTTCCTTGCCCGTGGTTTTTACCCTATTCGGGTTTTCCACATTAAATCTTGGTGTTCCTTTATTGTCATTATTTCGAGTATTACTAGCGATTTGTTATAATTCGGTGTCGCTTTTCTCAACATAGTCGCCAAACAGAGACCAAAACCGAAGTCTCTATCACCTAAAAGTAATGTGATTCGCGCGATAACATAATTTTGTTAACTTTAAAACAAATCTTGTAGTGGTGAATAATTCCTCCCTTTTAAACATCAGCATGTCGGAAAAGATTGTTCTTGTTTGTATCTTACAAAACTTATGAATTTCACTTCACTTAAAACCTTATTCGTTCACTTTATATCTTAAGCTTTAGATGCTACAACTTGTTGAAGAAAGACTCTTCAAATCATAACTTTATTCGATTAAAAGGAAGTTTGGAAGAATGTGAATAAGTATTTTTTTATCCCGGGGGAAATTCAACACTTAAAAACTTATTCGTAAGTTATAACCGTTTCTTTGTGTATTTCTCTTTCTTGGCAATTCTGTTACAATTATTATCCACCTCCTATCATCTCTACTCTAACTCTCCTCTAGTACACTTCTAATAATATTACACACCAAAAACACACATAAACACTAACACAATGCAAATTCAGAGATGATAATCTTCAAAAGAATTTTAGCTCTCATCTTTCGTTTTAATTGCGTTATGTTTTTCTTTTGTTCAGTCGTGTGTGTTACATAGGCTGTTAACTTTTCGACGGCCTTGTGTAAATCACTTGTTTTGTGGTTGTGATAAACTAAGGGCTATTTTTGCTTGTGGTCCTTTTTTGTCTGGTTCTTGTGTATATATTTGGTATTGTTTACTTGTGTTTGTGGTTCCTTAAGTGTATATCTGACTGATTGCTCAAATAAGTGTTAGATCGCATATAGCCCAAACACAATGTCCTGCAATATAAGCTCAAAAGTCCATCCTTTTCTAAAACCAATTGGCATTAGAGGAACTTCCCCTTAGACTTATATACATACATTTGTTTTTGTCTCCCTCCTATGTGGGATAGGTTTGCTCCCCAACAATCCTCCCCTCAAACCGAAGACCACATCACCGAGCCTCCCCTTCAACAATACTCCCGCCATCTTATATCACCGGTCTCTTTTTCTTTCACTTTTCTTTCACTACCGGGACACGCCTCTTATACCGCCGATCTCTTTCTTTCACTTTTCTTTCACCATCGGGACACGCCGCACTTCCACGCCTTGGGAAGGAAGACTTTCGATATAAGGCACCATGGCTCCATTATCGTTGGCAAACTTGAGGGGTGTGCCATGTCGCACCGTGCGTTTAGGGGTGCGCCACCACTGCGTTGTTCACCACATCGGGCTATAGCCTAGCTCTGATACCATTTGTAAGATCGTATAGCCCAAACACAATGTCCTGCAATATAAGCCCAAGAGTCCATCCTTTTCTAAAACCAATTGGTTTTAGAAAAGGATGGACTTTTGGGCTTATATTGCAGGACATTGTGTTTGGGCTATATGCGATCTAACAAATGGTATCAGAGCTAGGCTATATTGTTGGAGATATGGAGAACTTTAAACAATTAGAGGGAAGATTCCAGGAAAATCACACGAAGCTTCCACGAAGTTGTTAGGAAACTCACATGTAGCTTATACGAAGTTGTTAGAAAACTCACATGTAGCTTCCACGAAGTTGTAAGGAAATTCACATGTAGCTTCCACGAAGCTGTCAGGAAACTCACATGTATCCTCCATGAAGCTGTCAGGAAACTCACATGAAGCTTCAAGGAATTGTTTTTAGCTTACTCCTTAAATCATTCTATAAATAGACCCTGTTGTAACTCATTGTAAACACACCACAAATATTCAGTAATACATTCTCTAGTTGGTCCGTGGACTAAAGCAATCACAACGATTTCATATAACAACGTTATCTCTTGTGTCGATTTACATTTCTTACATTTATAATCTTTCGTTCATTAAGTGGGTTAGTAATCTTGTAGAATTACTATCGGTGAGTGATCTTGTTGAATCACTTGCATTGTTTTGGGTCCTAATATCCTTACAACTGGTATCAGAGCTCAAGGTTTCGACTTTGGGTACGATGGCGGAAGACGAAAAGTTTAGAATCGACCGATTTGATGGGAGAGACTTTGGCTTTTGGAAGATGCAAATTGAAGATTACTTGTATCAAAAGAAGCTACATTAACCTGTGTTAGAGACCAAGCCCGAAAGCAGGAGCGATGCCAATTGGACGCTTTTGGATCGTCAAGCTTTGGGTGCGATTCGTCTTTCACTTGCTAAGAACGTTGCATACAACGTTGTGAATGAGAAGACGACGTTTGCTTGCTTGAAATTACTCTCTAACATGTATGAGAAACCTACCGCTTCTAATAAGGTTTTTCTCATGCGACAATTGTTCAATACGAAGATGAAGGAAGGTACGAGTGCAACGGATCATATCAACGAGTTCAACAACATCATATCGAGGTTAGCATCGGTAGATATTGTGTTTGATGATGAGTTAAAGGCACTAATCTTGCTTTCATCATTACCGGAAAGTTGGTCGGGTACGGTTACCGCAGTTAGTAGCTCTACGGGAACTACTAAGCTAGCGTTTGAAGGAATAAGGGATTTGATTCTTGGTGAAGATACTCGTAGGAGAAACTCGGGGGAATCGACATCCGGTTCTTTGTTAAGTACCGACAACCGTGGTAGGAAATTTGATCGCGGTGAGAAGAAGGGTAGAAAGAAGTCTAAGAAGAGGTATCCATCGAAAGATAGAAGTGAAGCTGTTTGTTGGGGTTGCAATCGAAAAGGGCACTTTCAAAGGAATTGTAAAAATGGTCCGGCGAAAGGTGTGAACTTGACCGCGGAAGAAAGTGATGATGCACTTTTATGTAGTGTTGAAAATTCTATGGAGTCTTGGATTTTGGATTCGGGAGCTTCGTTTCATGCTACTCATGTCAAAAGCATGATGAAGAATTTTTGTTCATATCAAGGCAAGGTGAGATTGGCGGACGACAAACAACTCAATATAGAGGGCATTGGAGATGTTTTATTGAAGACTACTCTTGGCTCTAATTGGACCTTGAAAAACGTAAGGTGCATTCCTAAATTAAAAAGGAAACTTATTTCGGTTGGTCAATTAGATGATGAAGGTAATGCGATTACTTTTGAAAACCGTCAATGGAAGGTGGTTAAGGGTAGTTGTGTAGTGGCTCGTGGACATAAAAGGGGAACTCTTTATATGGTTGAAGTGTTTGATGAAGACACGGTGGTTGCTACGGTTAATGTTGAGTCCGAATCAACTCTATGGCACCGGAGACTCGGGCATATGAGTGAGAAGGGTATGAAGATGCTTGTATCAAGTGGGAGAATTCCAGATTTGAAAAAGGTAGAACTTGGATTTTGCGAACCATGTGTATATGGGAAGCAAAAGAAGGTGACTTTTGAGAAATCGAGAAATGCTCCTAAGTTGGAGAAATTGGAGCTTGTTCATACGGATGTGTTTGGTCCAACCAATGTAGAATCACATGGAGGTTCTCGCTATTATGTCACCTTCATTGACGACTCCACTCGAAAGGTATGGGTTTATTTTCTTAAAGCTAAATCTGATATATTTAATACATTTGTGAAGTGGAAAGCTATGGTAGAAAATGAGACTAATTTGAAAGTCAAGTGCTTGAAGTCGGATAATGGAGGGGAATATGGTAGTCTTGAGTTTAAAGACCATTGTGCAAAGCTCGGTATTAGAATGTTGAAAACGGTACCGGAGACACCGCAACACAATGGGGTCGCCGAACGTATGAATCGTACGTTAAATGAAAGGGCTAAGAGTATGAGACTACATGCCGGTTTGCCTAAGATGTTTTGGGCAGATGCGGTTAATACGGCGGCTTATTTGATTAACAGGGGACCCTCAACACCGTTGGGTTTCCGAATTCCCGAGGAAGAATGGCAAGGTAAGAAGGTGAGTTATAATCACCTTAGGATCTTTGGGTGTAAAGCTTATGTGAAGACCAAAGATGCGGATAGAGACAAGCTTGAAGCTAAGTCAAAGAAGTGTACTTTCATAGGTTACGGGTCGGATGAAATGGGTTATCGTTGTTGTGATAACGAGGCTAGAAAAGTGATTCGTTCTCGTGATGTTACCTTTGATGAAGATTCGGTTTATGGCAAACCGGAAATGGGGAGTCCTAAACCGGGTCATGTTACTTTTGACGATGTTTCTATTGATGATCTTGCAGGTTCTAGTGGGATTACGGGTAACAATGAATTGCCAATTAACGGTGAGGCGTCAGAAAATGCTAATGATGGAAATGATTCGAAAAGCGGTGATGATTCCGAACATAGTGCGAGTTCTAGTGATGAGGAGGACACAAATGAAACCGGTCCAACCATTTCGGTTGCTCCTATACTAAGATGCTCGACTAGAGTGCCCAAACCTAATCCTAGGTATTCTCCATCAGCAAACTACTTACTCTATACCGAGAATGGTGAACCCGAAAGTTACTTTGAGGCAAGGAAGACAAAAGAATCCATACAATGGGAGCTTGCCATGAAAGAAGCGATGGGGTCACTTGAGAAGAATAAAACTTGGTCACTAGTGAAGTTACCTCATGATAAAAGGGCGTTGCAAAGTAAATGGGTGTATCGAATCAAGAATGAGTTGGATGGCAAGAAAAGGTACAAGGATCATTTGGTGGTTAAAGGCTTTCAACAAAAGAAAGGAGTTGACTACCAAGAGATATTTTCACTGGTGGTGAAGATGACTACTATTCGTTTGGTACTTTCTATGGTTGCATCTGAGGACTTACATCTAGAGCAACTAGATATGAAGACCGCATTCTTACATGGTAACCTTGATGAAGAGATCTATATGAGGCAACCCGAGGGCTTTGAGGTAAAGGGTAAAGAGAAGTGGGTTTGTAAGCTAAAGAAAAGTTTGTATGGATTGAAGCAAGCACCTCGGCAATGGTACTTGAAGTTTGACGAGTTTATGAAGAAGATTGGTTTCTTAAGATGTGAAGCGGATCACTGTTGCTACTTGAAGAAATTCAAGTCTTTTTACATAATCTTATTGTTGTATCTTGATGACATGTTACTTGCAGGTTTCAACATGTCCGAAATCAACAAGTTGAAAGGATTACTTTCCCATGAGTTCGAGATGAAAGATCTTGGTGGTGCTAGGCAAATACTTGGCATGAGTATTGTGTGTGATCGTGTGTAGGGTACTCTATACTTGTCTCAATCCAAATATATTGAGAAAGTTGTAGAGAGGTTTAACATGGAAAATTCAAAGGCTCGTTCTATGCCTTTGGGTAGCACGATAAAGCTATCGAAAAGTCAATCACCTAAAACGGAAGAAGACAAAATGGAGATGGAAAAGGTTCCATATGCATCGGCCGTGGGTAGTGTTATGTATGCCATAGTTTGTACAAGACCCGATATTGCTCACGCAGTGGGAGTTGTAAGTCGTTATATGTCTAATCCGGGGAAAGAGCATTGGGAAGCGGTTAAATGGTTACTTCGTTATTTGAAAGGTACTTCTAATATGGGATTGTGCTTCTCTAAAAGCAATGTCATACTTAGAGGTTATGCGGATGCTAATTTGGGTGGATGTGACGATTCAGGAAAAAGCACTACGGGTTATGTTTTCACAATAGGGAAGACGGCGGTTAGTTGGATGTCTCGACTATAAAAGAGTGTTGCTTTATCAACCACCGAAGCCGAATATATGGCTATTGCAGAAGCTTCTAAAGAGCTTGTTTGGTTGAAAAACTTCTTAGGTGAGTTGGGTAAAAGACAAGACTATTGCGTCTTGAATTGTGATAATCAAAGTGCGGTTCATCTTAGGAAGAATCCGGTGTTTCATAGTCGTACGAAACACATCAAGATAAGGTATCATTTTATTCGACAACATATAAATGATGGTACTTTATTATTGGAGAAAATCTTTGGTACGAAGAATCCTGCTGATATGTTTACTAAGGTTGTTACGACAGAGAAATTGAGGTTTTGCATTACCTCAATTGGTCTTCTAATGAATTGATGAGATAAGACCCCAACTAGAGAATTAGAGAATTAATATTCTAACAAGTAGTGTTGAAGACCTTGTATCGAAAGTCTGCTCATCCGAAGTATGTGTTGAGTGTGCGTGTCCCAAATGGAGTTTGGCGGTATAATGGTGGTTTAACGTTCTTGGTTAGATCGTTGATATTTTGGGTTGACGAAGGTTGAGTTTGTTCAAAGTCTCCAAGTGGGAGATTGTTGGAGATATGGAGAACTTTAAACAATTAGAGGGAAGATTCTAGGAAAATCACACGAAGCTTCCACGAAGTTGTTAGGAAACTCACATGTAGCTTCTACGAAGTTGTTAAGAAACTTACATGTAGCTTCCACGAAGTTGTGAGAAAATTCACATGTATCTTCCACGAAGCTGTCAGGAAACTCACATGTAGCCTCCATGAAGCTGTCAGGAAACTCACATGAAGCTTCAAGGAAATGTTTTTAGCTTACTCCTTAAATCATTCTATAAATAGACTCTCTTGTAACTCATTGTAAACACATCACAAATATTCAGTAATACATTCTCTAGTTGGTCCGTGGACTAAAGCAATCACAACGATTGCATATAACCACGTTATATCTTGTGTCGATTTACATTTCTTGCATTTATAATCTTTCGTTCATTAAGTGGGTTAGTAATCTTGTAGAATTACTATCGGTGAGTGATCTTGTTGAATCACTTGCGTTGTTTTGGGTCCTAATATCCTTACAATAAATGCTTATAATATTTCTTGAATGACTGATATAGTTTTTTGTTTTTTTTATATCTGTTTTATTATATGTAAATGATGATTGGTTAAAGGGAGTTCCTAGTGTAAACTTGAGGTAATACCTAGAAGATCCATTAACAACCATGATTTGTCAAATTTGCAAGGGTGACAAGATATCTAATACAATTCGAAATGTACATAATTACATATCATACTTCAATATTCCAAATTCTCACTTTCAATGGATTTAAACTCTATCCCATA
This sequence comes from Rutidosis leptorrhynchoides, assembly GCF_046630445.1. Lineage (NCBI taxonomy): Eukaryota > Viridiplantae > Streptophyta > Magnoliopsida > Asterales > Asteraceae > Rutidosis > Rutidosis leptorrhynchoides. The sequence goes on along the minus strand of NC_092336.1, from coordinate 186,900,260 downwards.
ACTTTATTATTATAATTATTTTCTAGAAAACAAATTAAATTCATAAAAAACATTTAGCACTTACGGTTAAATTTGTAAGTGTTACATTTCTCTCAGTGAATTGAAATGACTTATTCACATTCTTCCTTGCTCCCTTTTTTATTTGAAAACTCTGTGAGCAAAGGAGCAAGAAAACAAAGTGGGCTGTAGCGATCTTACAAATTTGTAACTATTTGTATACGTCCAATAGCTTGTGGGTTGAACGTTCTTTTTTCACCAAGTGTTAGTTCCGCATTTTTAGCGAGCTCAATTGCGTTCCGAAGATTGAAAACGGATAATTAATTTTCCTAACATGTTCTTCTCTGTTCCACGTTATCATTTTGAAGCGTTATGTAAGTAACCCGTCAAAAGATTCTTGTTCTAGATATAATCTTTAAATGAACACATATGATTCGAAAATAATAGTCTCATTCAGGTTTGAAACCCTTGTCAGTATTCGAACCAATTCGTTTATGAATAATCTCATTTGGTTCTCATAATCTTATAAAGTTCGTTTTCGTAAAAGGTTTCCGGTGTTCGAACGACTTCATTTTCGGAACATTGTGTTCATTTAATGTTTTCTTTTTGTTTTCACCTAAAGCAGAAGCTTTTGACCGACTACTTTTGAAACACATTAAAATTGTTGACGTAAAACGGGGAAATACACGTGAGACATTGAGAAGTTGCAGCACTTACAACATAAGATAAAAAGTAACTCAAGAATATATAGGGTTTTAAGTAAAGAAGTGTTAATAATTTTTGTTTTGTTGTAAGATACTAAACGGGCTTAACCCTTTTCAACATGCACATGTTCAAAAGAGAGACCTTATTCACCGGTACGAAAGTTAACGGAGATTATGCTTTTGGGAAGAGCATTTTACCTGTTAGGGACGGGACTTCAGTTTTGGTTTCTACTTGGTGGCTAATCCGAGGGACGCTAAGGGTATGGCAGTCACATTATTAACTCGTACATCTAAACTTCACTTCTTATTTTTTTATACTTTTAATTCTACTTTTGTTTATGTGGTTAACACGATTAACTTCACATAGGTGAGCTGCTAACTATGCATAATGATACTGTAACCCGCATGCGCACCCCATATGTATGCGGACACCCGTTAGGGTGCGTATGCGTGTGCTCATGTGCGTTATGCGGTATGCGAATTCGTATCTAATGCCTTTGTTCCCGGTACAGCAATTACTTGGCTATCAAGTAAATATCTTTTCCATAATTACATCCGTGATTCGGGGGAGTTTGTTATGGAAATGATTGCCTTTATCTCGGATGGTTCTAGAATTAGGGTTTGCTATATATACAAACCCTAACTATCATTCTAGACATCATCACGTTACGTAACCATCATCTGCTACACGTCTTACGTATCCAACATCATCTAGCATCTTCTCAAGGTTAACAGGTTAGTTTCTTGATTAACTAGCACCTACGACCTTACTTGGGGCCTTCAGGTCGACGACCTGTCATCGAAGGTGGACTTAATCACTTGGCCACCCCGCCAACATCATCATGTCGGCCAGGGTTATTCACGGTAACCGGACCGGAGAGCCTCGTTCTAAGATCCTTAAACCCCAATAACGTATTGAGCAGGCATGCTAAACCCTATGGTAAAAATATGCATGATCAAGTGGTGCTTTCATTGAGACTCGAATTAGTTCAAGACTGTTTAATTGCTTTATCTTTTAAAAGGTTTTGAATTATAAAGCTTATTGTTCACGAAATTTTTTGAATTTTTTCTTTTAATAGTATCATGACTTCCGGGGACTCGTCGGAACGTACTCAAACGGATAATCAAAACACACCATCTGGCAGTCAGCATACGCAGGCTATGACTGGGGCGGGATACACGCCATATCTTCCACCTGTATCCGGCGAGCCTTTTCAGAGGTATAAGCCGATATATCCAGATGGGATTACACCGCCAAGGGCAAACTCGCCAGTTACTACCACGCGGTTGGATTTTTCCGCAGTGGATCCAAGGGTCATCTTGGTAGGCACTAGCGGTGAAACAGTAGGCCCGCACGTAGTATGCTGCGGCCAGGTACCTAATTATAGTACCACGGTTTCAATTCCTCTGCAGACGCAGAGTGTTCAGCAGAATTCATCGTTTACACCGTTGCAACCTTGGCAACCACCGCATCCAATTTCGCAGTTTTTGACTCCTGCGAATGCGCGGGCATTACTTAATAGTTGGGGGTTCGGTGTCATTCTGGATGCCAATTCTCATTGGACGTTGATAACCGCAGAACAGCAAAGCACTGCGCATACGGTTGGGCTTATAGCGGCATATCCTCAGGTCTCGCAGGCATCTGCGCCACAGGTTTCGGCACCTTTTCAGATACCCGTATACTCTGCGCCAGCAAGCCTGCCCTCTTTTCCAAATCAGCCTTGGTTGTATCCGCAGACGTCAGGGCAGCCCTGGCAAAATATTCAGGGGCAGGCAAATCTTGCAAGCCAATTTATGCAGGCGGCACCTCCTGACATGGTCCACCTATTTTCACAACCTGATTTTGTTCAGGATATGATGAGGCGTTTCTTCGCAGGGCTCAAAGGTGACCCTGTTAAACCACCTTTTGAGCTACCAACTACTTTTGATAAGTTTTCTCCCCATATAACTGCATATCCGTTTCCATCTGCGCCAAAGATACCACATACGTTGGGTACTTACAATGGCTTAACTGATCCAGATGACTTCTTACAGCGCTTTGAAGGCGCAATGCGCACTCAAGGTTGGGTGGATACGGTTGCGTGTCAGATATTCCCAATGACACTGCAGGATATTGCTCGTGAATGGTTTAATAAACTGCCGGCGGGTAGTATAGCCGGGTTTATGGATCTGCGGACGAAATTCTTGCTGCAATATCAGAATCAGAGGCCACGCAAACGCACTCATATCGAATGTCATGATATTGTGCAGAAATCCGAGGAATCTTTGGGTGAATTTCTCACAAGATATACTAATGAGTGTCTGCGCATACCAGATCTCAAGCCAGAGCAACAGATTTCCGGACTCATACATGGTATAAACTCAAAACCTCATCCAACACTGGTAAGGCGTCTGCGCCATACGGTCCCAACAACTTATGCTGAAGCGCTTAATGAATGCCATGACTATATGCGGAGTGGCGAAGATAATGATATTCCAACAGCTAGTTCACGCAACGAGAGGAAAGACGACGATGATCGTTCGCGTGATCAAAATCGTGGAACATGAGGTCGATGAGACTAAGATAGCACTCGACCCGTGGTTTGATGGGCTAAAATTTCATCGTATAGTATATAACGTGCTTCGTACAGGTTTTAGAATGGGTCTGTCTAAGTTAAGCCATTAGATGATTTGCTAATATTAACCGAATTTACCATTTTATACAAAAATTACCTTGAGTATGATGCGTTCGATTTATTTTACCAGATCATCTTATCGTTGAACTCATATAAGCCTTTTATAAAACTTGCGTGATGTATGCTATATAATATATGGTGAAATTTCATCCCAGCAAATCACAGATGGATTTCCATTTTAGTCGCTCCGTCTTCGTGTTCCATGGTTCCTCACAGTTTCTTTAATCCGTATATGTTTAATCTAGTTTTCAGATACATAGTCATAAGCTCACCTATTTGAAGTCAACTATGCTAACTAATTTAAAAAACGTAGAAGTATAATAGTAAAAATAACAACAATAGTTTAAGCATATGAGTTGAATGACATGACGTCGATGAGACTAAGATAGCACTCGACCCATGGTTTGATGGGAGGAACTGTGGAACATGAGGTCGATGAGACTAAGATAGCACTCGACCCGTGGTTTGATGGGCTAAAATTTCATCGTATAGTATATAACGTGGAAAATGGGAGGAACTGTGGAACATGAGGTCGATGAGACTAAGATAGCACTCGACCCGTGGTTTGATGGGCTAAAATTTCATCGTATAGTATATAACTTGCTTCGTACAGGTTTTAGAATGGGTCTGTCTAAGTTAAGCCATAGGATGATTTGCTAATATTAACCGAATTTACCATTTTATACAAAAATTACCTTGAGTATGATGTGTTCGATTTATTTTACCAGATCATCTTATCGTTGAACTCATATAAGCCTTTTATAAAACTTGCGTGATGTATGCTATATAATATATGGTGAAATTTCATCCCAGCAAATCACAGATGGATTTCCATTTTAGTCGCACCGTCTTCGTGTTCCATGGTTCCTCACAGTTTCTTTAATCCGTATATGTCTAATCTAGTTTTCAGATACATAGTCATAAGCTCACCTATTTGAAGTCAACTATGCTAACTAATTGAAAAAACGTAGAAGTATAATAGTAAAAATAAGAACAATAGTTTAAGCATATGAGTTGAATGACATGACTTCTCATTTTCTTGGCGTCCCTACACTAGTCGCTAAACAGGGACCAAAACCGAAGTCCCCATCACCTACAAGTAATATGCTTCGCACGATAACATAATTTTGTTAACTTTAAAACTAATCTTGTAGTGGTGAATAAGTCATCCCTTTTAAACATCAGCATGTCGGAAAAGATTGTTCTTGTTTTGTATCTTACAAAACTTATGAATTTCGCTTCACTTAAAACCTTATTCGTTTACTTTATATCTTAAGTTTTTGATGCTACAACTTGGTGAAGAAAGACTCTTCAAATCATAAGTTTATTCGATTAAAAGGAAGTTTGGAAGAATGTGAATAAGTTTTTTTTTTACCTCGGGGGAAATTCAGCACTTCAAATTTTATTTGTAAGTAATGACTGTTTCTTTGTGTAATTCTCTTTCTTATAGAATATTTAAGTTAGAGGGCAAAATTTGTGATATGTTAAAAATGTGAGTTTGGAAAGATATCTAAATCTGTAGATTCCGCATGATATTAGGTAATTTTGGTCAAATTTGCAAGTGCGAGATGTCTGATATAATTTGAAATGTATGGAATTACATATTATACTTTAAACTAGTGTTCGAACCCTCGCTTCGCGCCGGGGTTCGGTTTTCAATGTATTGTATTGCGTTTAGTTTGTAAAATTATTTCGTGGCTAACGATGATATCGTTGAAGCGCAACTCGAGTCGAACTAAAAGGTATAATCCGTGAAAGATTTAAATGTTATTTTAAATTAACAATATATGTACATCTCCGCGTTTCACTATGGAATTGTCGACTTTTAAAAATTTAACGCAAAATTGACGTGTATGAGAAGTACCTCAAATATTTAGCGTTTTTTAAAAAGCGTCCGATTTGCGTATAGTTAGTGACAGTGTGCTCCTAAAATTGTTTCGAGTTTAACGATGGTGTCAGAAAAATTTAACTCGGTGCGAGCGAGAAGATATGGCCCGTTGAATATTTGGGTGTAATTTTTTTAATTTTTTTTATGAAAATGAGTATTTGACACTTTACCCCCTGTTTGGGGGTCGATTTTAATATTTGAACAAACTATGGGGGCTTTTTTTAAAAAAAAGGTGGAAAAGGGGGAAAAAGTGAAAGAACGAAAGCACCCTTGGTGACTGTTAATCGTTTTTTGTCTATTAGGTAGTATATAAAGTATGTAGTCGATTTATAATGAATGAGAAGTTTAATGGTTAAAGTATAAAATCTTAAAAGTTTGGGGTAAGGTTGTAAAAAACCATAAAGGTAACTATTATATGTTATTTTGGGTCTAGAATGTAAGTAAGTTAAAAAGTGGGGTAGTTTGTGGAAATTGTGGGGTTACTATTCATTCGGAGTATGCCGTTTAGATATAAGGTATAATTTCCAAATTCTTATGTGGAGTGGAATTATTTATCAGACTTGAACTAAAACCCTTATGGTCAAACATTTATGTGATCGTTAGTTACCTTTACTTGATTAGAGACAAATGTTTTCACTCCACGTAGTCTGCAATAGAAGCGTAATGTTTTTTTTTTTTTTTTTTTTTTTTTTTTTTGAACAGCAGTTCCAGATTACCCCAGGGGTGTAAACCATCAACGCGTCCATCTCCCGCAGTTGCATAACCTGCCCCTAACTGGTGCCCAGGTAGGGATGGCAAAATAACCCGAACCCGATGGGGAAACCCGAAAACCGTTATAATTGAGCCCCGAGTCCGTCGGGTCATGGGCCGGGTATGGGGATGGTTACAAAAAAAATTCCGGGTTCGGGTTCGGATATGGTTTTGGATATAAACCCGTTAACCAGACCAGTATACCCGAACCCCATACCCATATACCCGGCCCGAGGAATTTTAATAATAATTTTTATGTAAAATTTTAGTATTATTATTATATTGTTAATGTATGAACGATTTCTCTTATTTGTTTTAAAAACGAGTATAATTTTAATCAATATAATCATATACAACAAGTTTTCGAGATGTGATATATTATATACTTTGTCTATTTGAGTATTTTATAAACTTTTCAATCAAATTTTTGTATGTGATATTTTATACTACTTTAAACATTAAGTAGTTAAGTTATTTTTCAATATTTTGATTTGGTAATTTATTGAAAAATATATACAAAATGACTAATCGAGTATACCCGTTTACCCGTGGGAAAACCCGAAACCCGATAGTACGTAAGTAAATGGGGACCCGACGGGATTCGGGTCGGGTTTGGGGCAATGTTTCTTAATCGGGTTCGGGTCTGGGATTACCTAAACCCGACCCAAACCCGACCCGATGACATTCCTATGCCCAGGAGAAAACCCAGCCCAATCCGAGGGCATGGGCAGTAAAACCCCCCTCCCCCATTGCCCCCGCAATGTGATGTGCGGAAGGCACCTTTGGGTGAAATTCAAGGGTTAAGTGGCAACCTTGTGTGCAATGTTGCACCCCACGCGAAGAAGCGTAATGTTATAACTATTGTTCAAAAGGTACAACAGTCATTTATCTTTTGATATTCACAAATTATCTGATATAAATATTTTCTTCCGCCGCCCCCAAAAAGAATGTTTGATTTGACTTTTTGTTGGATTTAAGATATATTTGTGAATTGACTAATTTATCCCTCATTTAATGTTGTTATATAAAGAGCATGGTTTTAGAAAACGGTTTAGGCGCACGCCTCGAGGCGCGCCTCAGTGCGTTTTTGAAAAAATACGTTTTGGAACGTACGCATCTGTGCTATAATTAAACGTACGCCTTTTTTTGTTGAGGCAGATCGATCCTTTGAAGAGGCGGTTCGATTGATGAGGCGTGCGCCTCTTTGTGTTTAGCAAAAAAAAATAGCTGGAAAATTGGAAGAGAAGGAAGAAGAAACATTGAGGGGGGAAGGATTTAGATGTTTCATCGGAAGAGAAGGAAGAAGAAACCTACCTGAATCGGATTTAGACGGTGGTGGTGGTGGTGGCGGAGGTGGTGATGACGGCGGCGATGACGGCGGCGAAGATTGCCCTATGATGGTGGCGGTGGTCGCTCTTCTATTTTTTTAGGTTTTAAGAAGCAGACTAAATATCAACGGAGTATATCTTTATATATTTAAAATATTTTAATTTCTTGTATCTTTTATCAAATTTCAGTTACTGCTCCTACACTACTACTAAATTTTAATAATAAGAACAAACTTAATATACACTCTTAAAACTTTAATAAAATGACAATAACAGCCCCTATTATTATATATTATCTGAATATATATATTTATTATTAAAAAGTTAGCATAAGTCAACTCCGCCTCGAACGTACGCCTCGGTTCGCCTCGAGGCGTACACCTCGCCTCACAGAGGGGAAACGCCTCGAAGCACGTTTATTTAGTGGTTTTTTATTGTTATTTAAAGTAAGAGACAATATTTTTGGGACAAACAAAAATAGTAATGTAGACAGTTTTTTTTTGAGACGGATGGAGTATTTTGTTATTTCAATTATAGAAGACTAAAAATAGCAATTTTAGTTTTTCAAGCAAATTTTACGATTAGCTTATTCCCTTACGACGGAATATTGGTAGGCTGGCGAGATCATGTGTGGAGCAACAAAGCCATACATGTTCTATTCTAGTTTTTTATTAATATTTTTATTACTTTAAATTTTAGTGTTTATTGAAATGAAATTTGATAGTGTTAATATAAATTACTTTTTTTTTTTTTTTTATCTATTTGAAATATGCAGATCAACGTAAATCCAGTGGCTGCCGAGGATACTATATTATCTCTATGCCAGTCGCTTCCACGTACATTCATATTTAATTGTCAAACAATTGCCGAACAACAATTATATTTCCCAAAATCAAGGTTTGCGACCCAGGTCAATCCTTTCTCAATTCTTTTTTTTACTAAATCTTAAAACGAAAGATGTTAACGTTAGATTGGATTCAGTTACTAATTTGGGTTCGCATTGATATATATACGCTTTTGCGTTTTGTTAGTTTGATGTTCACATTACTATTGCTCAATATGGTACAAAGTTAAAATTTGTATTATCAAATAATTGTCGTTACTTACTGATTTTATATGTAGTTTCTTAACATAAATTTCATTCGATGAAGATGGGGCTTATAATCCCAAATTACAAAAGATCAATAAAAAATTTGGTTTGCATTTTTCTATCGACTCTTTGTAAATGTCACGACTTAAGATTTTAAAGTGTTAATCGTTGACTATTGGGTCTTTGGTAGTGAGATAACAATACTTGATGTGAAACTATCTGTCAATTATTGCACGAGCATAAATGCTTAGTATGGTCGTATAGGGCTCGGTACCATTAAATATGTTTTAGGCCATTGTTTCGTGCATATGTATTATTATCTATGTCGTGTCTTTGTATATACCTTAGGGATGGCTTGGTACAGGTTAGGTGTTATAAGAGGTTTTTGGTAGTTGTAATTGGCCATCTTTCGATACGAGTTGAGTAATATTATGAATTCTCTTAGTGGTCATAATAAATGGTGTGGGATATTGATGAATTCTCTTAGTGATTTTGGATGGTAATTTGGTATATGTAAGACTACGACATTTAAGTAATTCACAAGGAGGCATAAGGGGTGTTTGCTAGAATTTGGTTTCAAAACTCTACATTTCATTTTCTAATTTTTTTAAGGGTACCGGAAAGATACGCTCAAAGGAAAAAAAAAAAAAAAAAATGGAAATGCAATTTACATTGTGGTATGGTTGCAGTTGCAGGTATGAATGATGCCTTAAGTTGACTTAGGCTGCAGATGTTTGTTTGATCACAGATTTTGGTCAAATGGCCATGGGTTAAGGTCATACATATTCGTTGAGGTAAACCAACCTTTATTGTTTGATGTCACGTTAGTCCTGACTCCCTCACGGTCTTATTGGTACATTTTTTTGGCCAAATAAGTATTTAGTCACCTATGTGACGATTGAGTAAAAAGGTAGACGAAGTCAAGAAGAAGACACGAGTTCATCCGAAAGAAAAAAATACACAGCATAAATTCACATCCTAACATTGTTCATTCGGTGAGGTGTGAAGTAGATATCCACACAGTTGAGTTGCAGAGCATATGATTCGTCGGTTAGTGATTTTGTAGGATCGTGTAAACATGATTAAACGATCTAATCTTCAATATCGAGTGCGGGAAAACTAGATATTGGGTTTTATACTCAAATCACACAATTTTACTTTGATCTCTAGGTAATAATCGACTTTAAGGTGATAAAGATCGACCAAGATGAATGCTGGATGACCAGGGAATCGATTTGGACGTTTAGGAGAGGCTAGGATACGTAACCCTAACAATGAACCCGTAATTCCCCTTATATACAAACATCACGTGCAACCGTGCGGTTGCCCTGTGTACCCGTACGGTTGCATACCTGCAACCGTGCGGTTGCATTCCAATAGTGAAAGTTAAACGTTAAAGCATTTCAACTTGATCGTAATGAACTCGGGGACTATAATGCACCAACAAACCCCCCCCCCCCCCCCGGGGGGGCCCAGTTCATTAATATAAGCCAATAAGAATTACTTTCACCTGCAATTAGACAAATAACCACCCAATCAAGCAAATTCACGTCACGTTATTACAACCATATCAAAATAAAATGAAAATAAACGTTCAAGTCCAGAGTTCGGCAGTTTATAATCTGAAAATAAACTTTAAGAGTGAATATCAAAAGCATAACATGTACGAACAACTCTGTTGAACTGAATGGCTTGTTCCATGTTTTGCAGCTCATAGAAGATCGGGTGTCTCTGCAACACCTTGATATCCTCCTTGCATAGATTTCAAATCCACCTCGGATCTATAATCCTAATCTGGTCCAAGCTTCCACCAGATTCGAACAATATAACTGGTTCCTCCGTTCGCCCGTCATAATACCACCATCTAAACCGTTTTCCAAAATTTTGTGGCATTTTGCGAACCGGTGCATACCTCATGATCCTTGCACACTTGTACTTAACATCTCGAACCCTGTTTCCCGTAGCTTGATCAACACGATATGATGCTTTTGGAAACTGAGGCTCTAACACAGACAAACCATACTTGAACTCTTTCTTGATCTTGAACTGCATCCACTCACCCCAACCATCTGTCTCCCAGTACAACAACGGTAAACGAGCTAGTTCCATCATCTCGAAGTATGGTAGCGTTTTGAGATCGACGGCATGTTTGAAATAATCCACTCCATTCTCTCTTCTAATATGCGCAGCTGAGAATCTTTCCACCTGTAACCTTTTCCGTTCTATCATAATATAATTTGTATTTCGGTTCCAACGGTACCTTCTTGAACCACGTCTTCGTACAAGATTTCTGATATTCCCTCCATTCCCAATTCTTTTGTTTATTCACCGTCTCAAGATTCTCACTTTCTTTGTTCACACCGGAAGACTCACCCTCCTCAGCTGTTCGCTTCTCATGTACCTTACGATTGAAGACCTCATCATTATGTTGTCTGAATAGATCCGCAAACTCCTCAACACTATCAGAAGTTTCTTCATCATCAGAAGTATATTCAATGATAACTTCTTCAGCACTATCATCACCGGTATGTTTGTTTCCATGTGTACCAGCTGTATTCGGTGTTTTCTCCGCAACAATTAACTGATCAACCTCAATACCAAACATCCTAGCTACCTCTTCATCTGTCATTGTATGTACAATTTCCCCTCCTCCACATCGTAGTTTAGCGAGCTAATCACTGTACCTTGATTATCCAAGAAATATGTTAAATTATGAATATCAACGGACAGAGGTTTAGGAAAATGTACCTCCTGTATCTAACTTACGTTCTCAGTCCCCTCAGATGAAGAGTCCGAAGAGAATTCATTTTCGGGAAGGTCATCATCAATATGCTCCATTTTCAAACGTATTGTCCCATCTTGGGAATCAGCCTCCAATTTTCCTTTAAACCTACGATCACGACGATCCAAACGTCTGATCCTCTTGACTTGTTTCTCCGTTAGCTTTTTAAGATCAGCTGCCTCCTTCTTCGATTTCTCAAGTTCAGAAGTCAGGGAGTTAACTTTAGCTTTTAAATCATTGACCTCCTTTTTCTTCTCCTTGTTTTTAGCAGTAATATCATCAACTTTATTAACCAGGCCGAGCACAGTGGCCTGAAGATTCACAAAGACAGGATCAGTAGTCGCAAGAGCCAACGAACTACTCGCCTGTGTAGAAACAACCGGTGGTGGTGGAACTGAATCATATGCCTTTTTCAAAATCTACCTTGAATAACATGCGTTTTTTCTTTTTAAAGTTGTACCAATCCAACACCTCACTAAGAACTCACGGTCCATCAAGTATTTGACGACCCGCTATGAAACCCGACTGTTCCACGCTAATGATTTTATCAATTACATTGGATAATTGATTAGCAGGTAAATTCACCATTATTTTATAAAACACACCAATCAAAGATATACGACGAAAATCTTTAATTAAAGTCGGATTATTCACTTTTGGAATGAGAGTTATGAATGCCGAAGATGAACCATTAGGAAGCTTGTTATCTCTAAAACTATTTATAATCGACTGAATTAGATCGCGTTTTAATATATCCCAATATGTCTTTATTGTTAGATAATAGGTTAGGCTCAAGTCCAATATGTGGGCTTGGGTCCGTTAGGGTTTAAAGTCATTAGGGTTTCATTTTATTATAAATAGCGTACGAGTACTTAATAATAATCACGGAGTATTCTATTATGTAACATGGTATTAGAGCGGGTCTGATCCTAAGACCTAGTCGGTCGAAGGCGTGCCGCTGTTTCTATACACAGCCCCGTCAAATCTCTTCTTCTCATTTTCTTACTTTATCTCAAAATCCAAAAAAAAAAAAAAAAAAAAAAAAAAAAAAAAAAAAAAGCAAACAAACATACGGCCACTATCCTTGCTTGTGTTTACAGCCGTCGATTTTTTTTTTCTTTGCCTAAACCCTTGTTGCTGTTTTTCTTTCCAAAGCATTAGTTAATCTACAATCTAAAACCCAACCGCCACACAACAAAGTGACAAACGATTTGTGTTCAGAAAAAAAAAGAAAAAAAAGAAAAAAAAGAGAGTGTAAAGTCAAATAGCCATTCACTTTGCATGCGTCGATCTGATCATGTGTCAACCCCCAATACCCAATCACTTTGTTTATTCTTTTATTCTAAGATCGTCCCATAATTTATTTATTTTGTTTTAATCCAATAATATAATAATAATCGGCGTGGGGCTGAGCCGCCTAGATTGACTAGGTTCCAAACCCCGAAAAAAAGATGAATATAAAAAAAAAAAAAAAACTTTCTTTTGCAGCTTTGAAGATGACTGTTATCGTGGACAAAAGTTCTATGCCCAAGTTCTGCTCAATCCTTAGGCAAAGCAAGCCACGGCGTAAAAGAAAAGAAAAAACGCTACGGAAAAGGAATACGCAGTCAAGCAATTGCAACCAAATCCGCGAATATCACTCTATTCGGTGCAACAAAGAAGAAAAAAATGTTACTTTTATTTATTTGTTAGTTTTTATTATTCTTGTAACTCCAGTCCGAACTTTCGCTATTTTGCCGTTCGGACTGCGGGGGAGTGTTAGATAATAGGTTAGGCTCAAGTCCAATATGTGGGCTTGAGTCCGTTAGGGTTTAAAGTCATTAGGGTTTCATTGTATTATAAATAGCGTACGAGTACTTAATAATAATCACGGGGTTTCATTATGTAACATTTATGAATAAAAAAGTGAACTCGTGGGGTCCCGGTGCTTTTTCACTTCTGCACGCCCAAAACGCTTCCTTAATCCGATCCACAAAACTCTCTTTCCAACCAGGAACTTTCGAAATCAGTTAATTTCTTCTCAGGAATCAAATTATTGAATATGGGAATTGGTTCGCTTGCAAATTTATCTTTATAGAAATCAAAAAAGCATTTTTGATACCACTAGGATCCATAATCCATACTCCATCAACCATAATACCACGGATATTCTGATGTCTCCATTTTTAATTGATCAAACCATGAAAATTTTTGTGTTTTCGTCATTTTCCAAATTCCACTTTGTTCTATACTTTTGAAAAACATCCATTTCTTCAATCCTTTTTATGGGTGCTTTATTTTATTTTCTAAGGCTTTTACCAAATAGTGTAATCGTAATTATCCAAGTCATTATCTACATGAAGATGCATAAAATATATTCCTTGCCTCCTAATGTTGTCGTTTTGCTTTTTTTTTTTTTTTCTTTTTTTTTCCATGGCAATGGTTGCAAGAGGGGACCTTGGTAAGAAGTTGTATATCGAAGACGTGTATCACCACAATAGAAAGGCAGCTTTTGTAACTAATTGATGGTAGATATGTGAATTTCTGAGTTTTGACCCACTTACGTAACTCGGGCTACACTTTGCCACAAGAATTATCTAAAGAGAAAACAAGCCTAATGGGTTATATGGGGAAAATAAGCGACTATGGTGGTTATATTCCTCGAAACCCTTATAAGTAAGCTCAAACGTAAATACCAAGAATCAAATTTAAGGCTATTTCATGAGATTGATTTTTATGGTTTTATGTTGAAGCTTCAGTAAATACAGTTAAGGGTATTGATTGACTGATCATGGTTTAGTGCTTTAATTAACTTTGAGTTGTAGCTCAGCTAGTAGTGACCTGCCTTTCTTAGCGAAAGGTCAGGAGTTCGACTCCGCTGGACTGCAACATTGCACTCAATGTTATAGTATCCACCAAGGTCGCCTTTCGCTTAGTGCAGGAGCAGTGGGGATGGGGGTTTTAACGACCATTGTAACGACCCTGGATTTTTCCAACGTTTATTTATTAATAATTATTATTAATACTTGTGATTTATTGAATGTATTGTTTATATACATTTACTTGTTACCGCGATTAACTTTGAATGCACGAAACGTCTTTGTGACACACATACATTACACGAATAATATTTTCAGATATTATTTACATTCATGATTAAGTTTTATTAATCATTTTGATTAACTATGGTTACTAGTTAATTACTTGGGCTTTTATTGGATTATTATTTATTTGGACTTGGGCTTATTTATTTAACTTGTTACTTACATACATACTTGGGCTTTATAATTGTACATGGGCTTAGAAGCCCACCCTACTCACTTAAATGGATTAGTTGGCCCATCTTTCATGTAAGTATCATACTTAAGACTTAACTAGTTAGTTTAGTGTATAGGAATCTAGTTGCTTGTTACTTACACACCTTTCTCATGCAACTACATCTAATAACCACCTTTTTAAGTCTTTACATGCAAGTGACTAGTGAACACTTCCCTTCCCCCCTTTTCTTCCTTAACCGTCGGCTAGCAAGTACCAAAGGAGATTCAATTTTTTTTTTTACACTACTTACTTACTTGTATTCATCTCACTTTCTCACACACAAAATACTTTCATTTTCTCTCAAACTTTTCTCTCTTCTCTACATTCTTGTAAGTAACATGAGACTTTTTCCTCTCTTTTTCTTCTTCTAAAACCGTGGCCAAAAACACCTTCATCATCATCATTCTTTTGTTTGTTGTTACTTGTCTTTGATTATTGTTACTTACTTGTTGTTGTTACTTACTAGTTACTAAGAATCAAACTCTTTAGTTTGATTCTTCATATCATCTTGTTCTTACAAGAACAAAACTCTCTAGTTTTGGTTCTATACTTAATGTTTTTTAAAGATTAAAGTTCATGTGTTGTAAACCATACTTGTGATTCATGATTGTAAATTTAAAGTTTACTTTCTTAAAGATCAAGCCTTGGTTTGAATCTTTAAAGTATGAACAACAATGAACTAGTTACTTGTTTATTTAGATTGTTTCTTCATTTCTTGCATCTTTTAAATTCGTGTTTGATGTTATAATGGTCAAGTGTTACTAGTTAACTTTGATCTCATTTTTCTTGAACAAAAGTTAACTTTAAAGGTTCAAGAACATGGAAGTGTAACTCTTTAGTTATAACTTCATGCACTTGTGTTAGATTTAACTTAATAACTTTAGATCTAGACCTTTGGGTCTTGGATCTTCAAGATATAACTAAGAACTATGTTCTATATCTTAAGATCTTGGTTAGTTAGTTTACTTTCAAGTTTGTAGTTCAATATTACTTTTATAGTTCATGTATGTGTTAAATCTAAGACTTTGATGTAACTTTGGTTCATCAAGACACTTGCAACACTTAAATGAGTTATGCTACATGTCTTAGACTTACACAAGTATTATAATGGTCAAACCTTGGTTAAGATGATGCAAACACATCAACGAGTTGTACACTTGAAGCTATATGCATCAACGATGAGAACCGTGATAAGCATCGAGCACCAAGAAACCCCCGGAACCTACTGTTTTACTGTTTCTGGGTCTGATCAGTACGACCTGGGCTACTGTAAAGATGATTTTCAGTTAGCTCTGTTCGTATAGATAACTTTTCATTTAAGACTCGTCTTAATCCGAGTTACGGTTTAGGATCTATGGCCCTCCGAGTGTCACTATGTCTTTTAACGTTGTGTTGAAAATTCTGACCTACTCGCACTTAGACCGTCGCCACGGTCAAACGAAGATGAGTTTGCTTCTGGAATTTTTACCACAACTAAAAGACTCATATACGGAGCCATGGCCACTGGTCTCACCTTATTTCGTAGGTATAGAGGCCGTGGTGACTGATCGAAGTCAGCCTTTGTTTTAAACTCTTTTCATGAACGAAACTTACTTTACACCTTTTGTTTGATGATGAATGATGATGACCCTTAAGACCTAATTTACATACATTTAAACCTATTGGGACGATTTACTGACTTAGTACTATTTGACTTAGGTTGAGGACTTTCTGAACCTACGTACTTGCTTATTTCCCGACTCGACTTTACCACTACTTTACCACTGTGAGTTATAGCATCCCTTTTTACTTTAACTATTTTGGGAACAGAGAATATATGCGCATTTTACATTTTACATACTAGGCACGAGTACTTAAACTTTATATATGTGTGGGTTATACAACGGCATAAACATTCCCATTAGCTCGGTAACGTTTAGTCATTGGTTTTTGAACCGGTGAACGCGAATCTTAGATATGGATCAATATGGTTTGACATCCCCACTTGGGCTAGTCGCGCTAGCATTTAACGAGTGTTTAATACTTCGTAAACATACGCACTTTCCAAGTGTACTTTCAGGGGGTATAAACGTTAAGTTAGTTACCAAGTGCCCACGGTTAAACATATACTTTATCATACTGTTTTGAAACGCTCTTTGTAGCACTGAAATCTCGTGGCCTACCTTACATACTGTTATACTTAAACTATAGCTCACCAACCTTTGTGTTGATGTTTTTAAGCATGTTTTTCTCAGGTACTTAAGGTTAGCTGCTTCCGCTGTGTACTAGTCTTGCTGTAGACACCCGCTGCTTTAGAGATGTTACCGCATGAACGTTTATCTTGCATTCATAAACATTATTACTTTTGAAACTATGATTTGTAACGACCTAAGGGTCACGCACTATTATCTTTGCTTCCGTTCATAGAAGCATACTTTTGATGTAAAACAATTGACGTTGGTTATGACGTTAGCTTTTATCATGAATGTAAACGTATTTTGAAATAGCATATAGTGTTTGACCTTGTAATGATCCTGTTGTTGATGATTCGTACACGATTATTTTGTACGGGGCATCACATTTGGTATCAGAGCATTGGTTGTAGGGAATTAGGTTGCATTAGTGAGTCTGGATTGACCCGAATAGGATTCACTAATAGGACTAATCTACAACTTGCTAGTTTACTTGTTTCCGCTGAACATACTGCATGCTGCTGCTTACTTTTACTACTATATGTCGTATGCTATTACATGATTTCACTACTGCATGCTATTATCTGCTTACGATTGCATGATACTTGTCGTTATTGCCATGCTACTTACTGTTACACATGATCTAGACTGTTGTAGTTACTTGGCCTAATACGTGCTTGCTTTATGACTTACTGACATGGAAAATTTATTTTTCCTTGTTCAGATGTCGGATATTCCACCTGCTACCATTTTGGGCAGTTCAGACTCATCAGCCACTTCATCTGCCACTGTTGCCGATCCACCGATCCCGTTGGGGACATCCTCTAGTGACCCCGGCGCTTCGTCTTCCGGAGCTAGCAGTCATGCGCCTGCCCCAGTGGGTACTGCAGACGGAGCCCAGGACCTCCCAGAGAGTCCAGCTCCACTTGCCTCGGTACCTCAGGAGCCACAGCACCATCCTGGTGGTGTTGTGATTCCCGCGGAATTTGGGGAAGGTCCATTCCGTAATCAGTATCGTCATTGGTGCCGACGCGCTCCTGATGGACGACTCGTGCCGATCCCGCCTTTTAGATACCGACAGGTGATGGCCGCCCGAGGAGAGCCAGTACAGTCACCCGTGCAGCCACCTCCACATGATTCTGATGACCCTTCATCTGACGACTCATCCACAGACGACTCTAGTGACGATGACTCCGATGAAGAGGACCTTGATGATGCACCTGTTCAGCCACCCTCCACCCCGCCGAAGAAGCGGTACCGTTTCGACGGCACCATTATTCCGGGGATCAACGGAGGTCGAGCATTCACTGACGCATATGGTCGGCGTCGTAGGTTTACCGCCCGTAAGCGGCTTGTGCCGTATCCTGCTGATCCCTTCATCCGTAAGCCTTACCGCTTGGCAGCCTCTACTTCTGGAGCCGGACCGTCTGCACCACCAGCTTCACCTGCACCACCCGTACCGACTGCACCACTCGTACCGACTGCACCGCCTGCCCCACCCACTCCCTCTGTCGAGGAACTGATGAGGGAGGTGGAGATCCTCCATGCTCGGGTAACTGAGCAAGAGGACCAGATGTCCCACGTATTGGACATCCTACACCCACCATCACCGTAGGACTTTTGTAGTAGGTTTCATTATGTAATCTAGTTGTAGTTTTATGTTTCACTTATATATTGTACGAACTTATACAGATGTATGCAACTTATTATTAATGAATGGAACTTTGCGTTATTTAATTCTTGCACGGTGTTCTATTTACGTTACTGTATGATTCTGTGGTATTTGTACATGGATTGCATTACTTAATAAACATGTGATGTTTTGATTCCATGTTGGTTACCATATACTGTATTATTACTATTTGAATACTGGATTTTGACTTGAGTCAAAAATTTTGTTTAGAACACCATGGCCAACGGACGATCAACATCAACACCTACCGCAGCCCAAATCGAAGAGATGATCAATGAGCGAGTCACTGCAGCATTAGCAAAAAGAAACCTCCAAGCTCCACCGCCACCACCACCGGTTATTCAACCCATTCGTAATGGGTGCACGTACAAAGAGTTCCAAAGCTGCAAACCTCATAACTTTAGCGGAACGGAGGGGCCGGTTGGTCTCACTAGATGGTTCAAGAAGTTAGAATCTGTGTTTCGAGTTAGTAACTGTTCAGAGGAGAATAAAACCAAGTTTGCTTCATGCACTCTGTATGACGGCGCACTAACGGGGTGGAACACGTTGGCTCAAGCAAAAGGTATTGATGAGGCGTTTGCTACTCCATGGGAGGAATTCAAAGGGGCCCTGATTGAGGAATATTACCCTAGGACCGAGTTCCAGAAAATGGAGATTGAATTTATGCAGTTAAAGGCCGTTGGGAACGACCTTGAAAGTTACAACCGGAGGTTTTTGGAACTAGCCCTGATGTGTCCTACCATGGTCACCCCGGAATTCAAGCATATGGAAAGATACTTTTGGGGACTTCCTAAGAGCATTAAGGGAAACGTCACCTCGTCTAAGCCACCTAATGTCCTGGAGGCAATGCGCATGGCGCATACTTTAATGAACCAAATCATCATCGATGAATCGGAGAAGGCTAAGTCTGAAGCGGGTAGTAGTGAGAAGCGCAAATGGGATAACAACAGGGGAAGGACCTATGATCAAAACCCGGCGAAACGACATGAGGGTTTCAGAGGAAACAACAACGGTGGAAACCCCAATCCGAACACCAACTCAAACCCGAACTACAAGGGAAGCTTACCATAATGCAAGCGGTGCTACAAGCACCATACTGGGTATTGTAACGTTGTTTGTGAAAAGTGCCAATGGACTGGGCATATCGGGAAGGACTGCAAGGTCACCACTTTGAATGGGAAGCCGAACACCAATGGACCTAAAAAGTGCTACGAATGCGGACAAACGGGCCATTTCAGAAATGCATGCCCCAACAAAAGAAAAGACGGCGGACCACCCCGTGGTAGAGCTTTCAATGTTAATACAAGGGACGCCCGAGAGAATCCCGATTTGGTGACAGGTATATTTACTATCAACAATCTTTTAGCTTCTGTCTTATTTGATACTGGTGCCGATAGAAGTTATGTATGTAGACACTTTTGCGATAAGATTAATTGGTCGTTAGTCCCGTTAAAAGAGAGTATGCTTGTCGAAGTAGCCAGCGGTAAACTTGAAAAAGTTGACCACATTAGTCGAGGAGCTATTTTCAACATAGCTGGTGCGGAATTCGAAATTGATTTGATACCTATCAAGTTGGGAAGTTTTGACGTGATCGTCGGTATGGATTGGTTGACCAAGATAAGGGCCGACATTATCTGTGGAGATAAAGCTCTTCGTATACCACAAGGAGATGGTGAGCCACTGATCATTTACGGAGAGAGATGTACCTCGAAGCTGAACCTCATTAGTTGCGTGAAAGCGCAAAAGATCATGAAGAAGGGACGTCTTGCTGTCCTAGCACATGTGAAAATGGTAGAAATCGAGGTGAAGAGTGTGAACGACGCTCGAATTGTGAACAAATTTTCCGATGTCTTCCCTGAAGAATTGCCTGGATTACCGCCGCCGAGAGCAGTAGAGTTTCAGATTGATTTAGTTCCAGGAGCTGCACCTGTAGCTCGCGCACTTTATCGACTCGCACCTTCTGAGATGCAAGAGTTACAGAGCCAACTACAAGAACTACTTGGCCGTGGATTTATCCAACCAAGTTTCTCGCCTTGGGGCGCACCTGTTTTGTTTGTGAAGAAGAAGGACGGATCCTTCCGTATGTGTATCAACTACCGCGAACTCAACAAATTGACAATCAAAAATCGGTATCCTCTTCCCCGCATTGACGATCTTTTTGATCAACTACAAGGATCAAGCGTTTACTCAAAGATTGATTTGCGATCCGGTTATCACCAGTTGAGGGTGAAGGAAAGTGATGTGATGAAGACTGCATTCAGAACTTGTTATGGTCATTATGAGTTTCTCATGATGCCATTCGGTTTAACCAACACACCTGCCGTGTTCATGGACCTTGTGAATCATGTCTGCAAGCCGTACTTGGATAAGTTCGTTATCGTCTTCATAGATGATATCCTCATCTACTCTAAAAGCGAAGAAGAGCATGAGCAACACCTCCGACTAGTACTTGAACTCTTGAGACAAGAGCAACTTTACGCCAAATTCTCCAAGTGTGAATTTTGGTTGAAGGAAGTCCAATTTCTGGGTCATGTTGTGATCGACCAGGGTATCAAAGTTGATCCCGCCAAGATTGAAGCTATCAGCAAGTGGGAGACCCCCACTACTCCGATGCATATTCGCCAATTTCTAGGTCTCGCCGATTACTACCGAAGATTTATTGAAGGATTTTCTCTGATTGCGCGTCCTTTGACCGCGCTGACTCACAAGGGTAAGAAGTTCATTTGGGAACCCGCACACGAATCAGCATTCCAAACTTTGAAGAAGAAGTTAACCATCGCACCTATCCTATCTCTTCCTGAAGGTAGTGACGATTTCGTCGTTTATTGCGATGCTTCGAAAAGTGGTTTTGGTTGTGTACTGATGCAAAGATCAAAGGTTATCGCTTATGCCTCCTGACAATTGAAGATTCACGAACGGAACTACACTACTCATGATCTCGAACTTGGAGCCGTTGTCTTTGCGCTCAAATTGTGGAGACACTATTTGTATGGAACGAAAAGTACTATCTTCACCGACCACAAAAGTCTCCAGCACATCTTCGATCAAAAGCAACTGAATATGAGACAGCGTCGGTGGATCGAGATGCTGAACGACTATGATTGTGAACTCCGTTATCACCCTGGCAAGGCCAATGTTGTAGCTGACGCTTTAAGCCGAAAAGAGAGGACGGCACCTCTTCGTGTTAGGGCTCTGAACATCACCATCTATTCAAATCTCAATAGCCAGATCAGAGTAGCCCAAGATGAGGCTCTTAAGGAGGAGAATGTATCTCATGAACATTTGAACATACTTGTCTCTCGATTCGAGGTTAGGGAGACTGGACTCCGATGCTATGCCGGAAGAATTTGGGTACCTTGTTATGGTTATCTATGAAACCTTATATTAGATGAAGCACACAAATCGAGATATTCGATTCACCCCGGAGCGTGCAAGATGTACCACGATCTTAAGGAACAGTATTGGTGGCCGAATCTTAAGAAAGACGTTGCAACTTATGTTGGTAAGTGTTTGACTTGCTCGAAGGTTAAGGCCGAACATCAAAGACCTTCTGGGTTACTTCAGCAACCGAAAATCCCGCAATGGAAGTGGGAAAGGATCACAATGGATTTCATTACTAAGCTGCCGAAGACGGTGGGCGGATACGATACCATCTGGGTTATTGTTGACCACCTTACCAAATCTGCACACTTTTTGGCCATTAAGGAAACGGATACGATGGAGAGACTCGCTCAACTATACATCAAAGAGGTTGTATCTCATCATGGTGTACCTTTATCGATCATCTCAGATCGCGATCCCTGTTTTGCTTCCAGATTTTGGCGTTCTTTGCAAGAAGCCATGAGAACTCGTCTCGACATGAGTACTGCATATCACCCACAGACCGACGGGCAAAGTGAATGAACGATTCAGACTTTGGAGGACATGTTCCGTGCATGTGTCATTGATTTTGGAAAGGCCTGGGAAAGGCATTTGCCGCTAGCCGAATTCTCGTACAACAACAGTTATCACTCGAGCATTGTATGGCCGCAAGTGCCGATCTCCTATTTGTTGGGCCGAAGTAGATGAAAAGCAAATCACCGGACTCGAAGTAGTCCACGAAACAACAGAGAAGATTGCTCAAATTCAAGCTAGACTTAAGACGACCCGTGATCGTCAGAAGAGTTATGCTGACCGTAAACGTAAGGACTTTGAATTCAACGTTGGTGACTGTGTAATGTTGAAGGTTGCACCTTGGAAAGGTGTGATTCGTTTTGGAAAACGTGAAAAGTTGAACCCACGATACATTGGTCCTTTTGAAATTTTGGAGCGTGTTGGACCCGTTGCTTACCGTTTGGATCTACCAGCACAATTGAGTTCAGTTCATCCTACCTTCCACGTGTCAAACTTGAAGAAGTGTCTTGTTGCACCTGAACTTATTATACCACTTGAGGAACTTACAATTGATGACAAACTCTACTTTGTGGAAGAACCTGTTGAAATTATGGACCGTGAGGTCAAAACTTTGAAACGTAACAAGATTCCGATCGTCCGAGTACGATGGAATGCCAAACGAGGACCTGAGTTTACCTGGGAGTGAGAGGATCAAATGATGCAGAAATATCCTCACCATTTCCCGACTCCTCCATCTACCTCAGCTTAAAATTTCGGGATGAAATTTTCTTTAACAGGTGGGTAATGTAACGACCCTGGATTTTTCCAACGTTTATTTATTAATAATTATTATTAATACTTGTGATTTATTGAATGTATTATTTATATACATTTACTTGTTACAGCGATTAACTTTGAATGCCCGAAACGTCTTTGTGACACACATACATTACACGAATAATATTTTCAGATATTATTTACATTCATGATTAAATTTTATTAATCATTTTGATTAACTATGGTTACTAGTTAATTACTTGGGCTTTTATTGGATTATTATTTATTTGGACTTGGGCTTATTTATTTAACTTATTACTTACATACATACTTGAGCTTTATAATTGTACATGGGCTTAGAAGCCCACCCTACTCAGTTAAATGGATTAGTTGGCCCATCTTTCATGTAAGTATCATACTTAAGACTTAACTAGTTAGTTTAGTGTATAGGAATCTAGTTGCTTGTTACTTACACACCTTTCCTATGCAACTACATCTAATAACCACCTTTTTAAGTCTTTACATGCAAGTGACTAGTGAACACTTCTCTTCCCCCCTTTTCTTCCTTAACCGTCGGTTAGCAAGTACCAAAGGAGATTCAAAAATTTTTTTTTTACACTACTTACTTACTTGTATTCATCTCACTTTCTCACACACACAAAATACTTCCATTTTCTCTCAAACTTTTCTCTCTTTTCTCTACATTCTTGTAAGTAACATGAGACTTTTTCCTCTCTTTTTCTTCTTCTAAAACCGTGGCCAAAAACACCTTCATCATCATCATTCTTTTGTTTGTTGTTACTTGCCTTTGATTATTGTTACTTACTTATTGTTGTTACTTACTAGTTACTAAGAATCAAACTCTTTAGTTTGATTCTTCATATCATCTTGTTGTTACAAGACATACAAGAACAAAACTCTCTAGTTTTGGTTCTACACTTAATGTTTTTCAAAGATTAAAGTTCATGTGTTGTAAACCATACTTGTGATTCATGATTGTAAACTTAAAGTTTACTTTTCTTAAAGATCAAGCATTGGTTTGAATCTTTAAAGTATGAACAACAATGAACTAGTTACTTGTTTATTTAGATTGTTTCTTCATTTCTTGCATCTTTTAAATTCGTGTTTGATGTTATAATGGTCAAGTGTTACTAGTTAACTTTGATCTCATTTTTCTTGAACAAAAGTTAACTTTAAAGGTTCAAGAACATGGAAGTGTAACTCTTTAGTTATAACTTCATGCACTTGTGTTAGATTTAACTTAATAACTTTAGATCTAGACCTTTGGGTCTTGGATCTTCAAGATCTAACTAAGAACTATGTTCTACATCTTAAGATCTTTGTTAGTTAGTTTACTTTCAAGTTTGTAGTTCAATATTACTTTTATAGTTCATGTATGTGTTAAATCTAAGACTTTGATGTAACTTTGGTTCATCAAGACACTTGCAACACTTAAATGAGTTGTGCTACATGTCTTAGACTTACAAAAGTATTATGATGGTCAAACCTTGGTTAATATGATGCAAACACATCAACGAGTTGTACACTTGAAGCTATATGCATCAAGGATGAGAACCGTGATAAGCATCGAGCACCAAGAAACCCCCTGAACCTACTGTTTTACTATTTCTGGGTCTGATCAGTAGGACCTGGGCTACTGTAAAGATGATTTTCAGTTAGCTCTGTTCGTATAGATAACTTTTCATTTAAGACTCATCTTAATCCTAGTTACGGTTTAGGATCTATGGCCCTCCGAGTGTCACTATGTCTTTTAACGTTGTGCTGAAAATTCTGACCTACTCGCACTTAGACCGTCGCCACGGTCAAACGAAGATGAGTTTGCTTCTGGAATTTTTACCACAACTAAAGGACTCATATACGGAGCCATGGCCACTAGTATCACCTTATTTCAGTAGGTATAGAGGCCGTGGTGACTGATCGAAGTCATCCTTTGTTTTAAACTCTTTTCATGAACGAAACTTACTTTACACCTTTTGTTTGATGATGACCCTTAAGACCTAATTTACATACATTTAAACCTATTGGGACGATTTACTGACTTAGTACTATTTGACTTAGGTTGAGAACTTTCCGGACCTACGTACTTGCTTATTTCCCGACTCGACTTTACCACTACTTTACCACTGTGAGTTATAGCATCTCTTTTTACTTTAACTATTTTGGGAACTGAGAATACATACGCATTTTACATTTTACATACTAGGCACGAGTACTTAAACTTTATATATGTGTGGGTTATACAACGGCATAAACATTCCCTTTAGCTCGGTAACGTTTAGTCATTGGTTTTTGAACCGGTGAACGCGAATCTTAGATATGGATCCATAGGGTTTGACATCCCCACTCGGGCTAGTCGCGCTAGCATTTAATGAGTGTTTAATACTTCGTAAACATACGCACTTACCAAGTGTATTTTCAGGGGGTATAAACGTTGCCCTCGGTTAAACATATACTTTATCATACTGTTTTGAAACGCTCTTTGTAGCACTGAAATCTCGTGGCCTACCTTACATACTGTTATACTTAAACTATAGCTCACCAAACTTTGTGTTAACGTTTTTAAGCATGTTTTTCTCAGGTGCTTAAGATTAGCTGCTTCTGCTGTGTACTAGTCTTGCTGTAGACACCCGCTGCTTTAGAGATGTCACCGCATGAATGTTTATCTTGCATTCATAAACATTATTACTTTAGAAACTATGATTTGTAACGACCTAAGGGTCATGTACTATTATCTTTGCTTCCATTCATAGAAGTATACATTTGATGTAAAACAATTGACGTTGGTTATGACGTTAGCTTTTATCATGAATGTAAACGTATTTTGAAATAGCATATAGTGTTTGACCTTGTAATTGTAGCTACCTGACAAAATCGTCATTGACGGTGCCGGCTACTTAGGTCCCATTACGTGGTCATAAGTCTTTAAAATGACGTTTGACCGAAAATATGTCGCATTCATTTCAAAAGTTAAGATTTGTTCCCAAGTTTACAAGAATCGTTCATCCAAAAGTTACGTTACATAGTTATAAGTACAATTGAAATCTATGAGACACAATTTAAAAGTAGCCAAAAGATGCTCCATGTATGCATGTATATACACGACATCCAAGCAAGTATCAAAAGTAATGAGCGGAAGCATGTATCACAAAACGTTCAAGGACCTGAGAAAAACATAGAAATCTGTCAACGAAAACGTTGGTGAAATCATAGGTTTAAGTAATTAAGTACAAGTGAACCACAAGATTTGTAACATTGATATAATAGTAATACATTCCAAAAGTTTGTTTCACGAGCACCCAATTATCAATGCTTAACATTCCTTCCATAGAACCCCATCACAATAGTGTTAGAACATACACTGTTTCTCGAAAATATATTTCATTCGTAAACGGTAGCGA
Source organism: Rutidosis leptorrhynchoides (assembly GCF_046630445.1). Taxonomy (NCBI): domain Eukaryota; kingdom Viridiplantae; phylum Streptophyta; class Magnoliopsida; order Asterales; family Asteraceae; genus Rutidosis; species Rutidosis leptorrhynchoides. The sequence goes on along the minus strand of NC_092336.1, from coordinate 186,873,816 downwards.
ACCGTTTGAATGAGGGTTTGTCAAACCCATATGGCCATATAACATAAGTTCTCGCTTACACCCGACAAGTGTAACTAATGATAATCGAATTGAGGATTTTTGTTCAAACTAGTATGTAGAATGTTTGTTTTCCTGTACTTGTGTTCACTTAGTAAAAAGAAACGTTTATGTTTTCTCATCCCAAATGTAAGTTCAAAAGAGTAAAAGTGGGTCTATGATCTCACCTTGAGTGCACGTATGAAAAGTACTTCACAAAGTAATGTGTGCAAAGGACAATGCTAGTCTTGACCTAAACAAATAGGTCATATCAACAACGGTAAACACGATAGGTCAAAGATGTTCAATTAGTCCCATGGCTCGTTACGACTCGATTATGTAGCATGTGAATCAATTTGTCAAGTTTCATGCAAGATACAAGTATAGAAACAAGCTAGGAAGGTTGCATAATCATTTGGTTAAGTTTGACAAAAAGTCAAACTTTGGTCGGTCAAATTTAATGAAAAAGTCAACACATTCGGGTCGGGTCCCGAACTATTTTTCTGAGGTTTTTATTCATATATAAGCATGTTAGAACAAGTCTCATGTGAATCGGAGGTCCATAGCGTGCCAAACATTTTTCGTATTTTGACCAAGGAGGTCAGAACCTGGACACGTTATATGTCGCGCCGTAACCCAGGATTGCCGCGCCGCGGCAATCAACGGGTGCTGGTATCTGGTCAGTCTCAATTGTTCAAGTCTCAATTCAAACTTCATTTTCACATAAAACACAAACCGTAAACTCTTACGACACGCATTTTATATCGTTGGAAAGCTAATTTGACAAAGAACACAACTAAACACATTTCACCAACCGAAAACATTATTTGCAATAATCGACCTTTCAAAATCAAATGATCAATCAATGCACACATTTAATGCTTCAAATTTTACAAGTGCACATTTATGATTCGGGCATTTAATGCATACATAAAACACGCCGTTTTGTAGATAATCAAGCATACAATACAACTAACTACTTACTAACAATAATTCATGGCTTTCATTGCATTAAATGTTCACATTCAATTCTATCAAACCCTAACCAACAAAATCAAAATCACTAATCATGTTTATGAAGTTTTCTAAAACAACCTACTCATCAAATTGAAGCTAGTGATGTTAGGAACACATTTCATACATGCATTTATAACATTTAACATCATTCAAACAACCAAATCACCAAATCAAACACACCAAAGTTTATGTTCATGCTAGTTACTTCAAATAACAAAATCGAACATATAAATCATATATTCATGTTAGACTTGAGCCATAGACACTAATTAACAACTTTATAAGTTAAAAACATCAAGAACACAAAATCTAGTGATTTTAGAAAGTTACCCAAATGTAATGAAATCGGTATGGAATCGAAGAGGAAGTTGCAAGGATTCTAAATATGTAATTTGTTTTGATTGATGCTTGCTCGATTTGATTTAGATGATGATTTCTTGGATTGGTGTTTGAGAGATTTTGTGGAAGTATTAAAGGAAAAAAGGAAAATGAAAGAGATAATGAATGGATGAGAGTGAAGGGTTGACTAGTTGACCTAGTCACCTCTTTGCTCCCTTGGCAACAATGGTCCCTCTAGTTCGGTTGCGGGTGCGTGAATTACCTAAACGAGATATTTTAAAACGCGTATTAACGGGAGATGTTATAGTCATATAACGGACTTTAAATAATTTAACGGAAAAGTAAACGGAAAAAGGCGGGATGTTACATTACCTACTCCTTAAAAGAAATTTCGTCCCGAAATTTATGTAGGCGTAGCGGTCGTTGTTTCTTCCTCAAAATCTTGCGTTTCCGGAATCGGGAATAAGTGAGGGTATTTCTTTTGCATTTGATCTTGCCTTTCCCAAGTAAACTCGGGTCCTCTTTTGGCATTCCAACGGACTTTAACAATCGGAATTCGGCTTTGTTTCAACGTCTTGACGGAGGTGTCCACAATTTCAACCGATTCCTCCACAAAATGAAGTTTGTCATCAATAGTAAGTTCCTCGAGAGGGATGACGATATCGGGTTCGGCAAGACACTTTTTCAAGTTAGATACATGGAAGGTAGGATGAACGGAGCTCAATTGGGGCGGAAGATCTAAACGATAAGCAACGGTTCCAATACGCTCAAAGATTTCGAAAGGACCAATATACCGCGGATTTAATTTCCCACATTTTCCAAAACGAATGACACCTTTCCAAGGTGTGACTTTTAACATGACGCGGTTACCGACTTAAAATTCAAGGTCGTTGCGTCTTTTGTCGGTATAGCACTTTTGACGACTCCGGGCCGTCCGAAGCCTATCTCGGATTTGAACGATCTTTTCGGTGGTTTCGTAAATGAGTTTGGGTCCGGTGATTTGTACGTCGCCTACCTCGGCCCAACAAAGAGGTGAACGACATTTTCGGCCATATAGCGCTTCAAAAAGTGCGGCTTTAATACTCGCATGATAACTATTCTTGTAAGAGAACTCGGCGAGAGGTAAGTGCTTGTCCCAAGCTTTTCCAAAATCAACAACGCAAGCTCATAACATATCCTCCAAGGTTTGAATTGTGTGTTCGCTTTGTCCATCGGTTTGAGGATGATATGCGGTGCTCATGTCTAAACGCGTTCCCAACGCTTCTTGCAAGGTACGCCAAAATCTAGAAACAAATCGGCCATCTCGGTCGGAGATAATCGATAAAGGTACACCGTGTCAGGCTACGATTTCCTTGATGTAAAGTTGTGCAAGTTTCTCCATTTTGTCGGTCTCCTTCATAGCGAGAAAGTGTGCGGATTTGGTGAGACGGTCAACAATAACCCAAATGGTATCATAACCGCCCGTCGTTTTTGGTAGTTTGGTGATAAAATCCATCATTATCCTTTCCCACTTCCATTGCGGGATCTCGGGTTGTTGAAGTAGTCCGGACGGTCTTTGGTGTTCGGCTTTGACTTTGGAACATGTAAAACACTTGGAAACATAAGTAGCTACGTCCCTTTTGATGTTCGGCCACCAATATTGTTGTTTAAGGTCGTGGTACATCTTATTGGCACCGGGGTGAATCGAGTATCGTGACTTATGGGCTTCATCTAAAATAAGACTTCGTAGGTCCCCATAATTAGGCACCCAAATCCTTCCGGCGAAATATCGGAGTCCGGTTTCCTTAGTTTCGAATCGAGAGACGAGAATGTTCAAGAGCTCGCGTGAAACGTTTTCATCCTTGAGAGCTTCATCTTGGGCTACAAGAATTTGGCTATTAAGGTTTGTGTGGATGGTGATGTTTAAGGCTCGGACACGAAGAGGCACCGCTCTTTCTTTTCGACTTAAGGCATCGGCTACTACATTTGCCTTTCCGGGATGGTAACGAAGCTCGCAATCGTAATCATTTAAGGTTTCAATCCACCTTCGTTGTCTCATGTTTAGTTGCTTTTGATCGAAGATGTGTTGGAGACTTTTGTGATCGGTAAAGATAGTACTCTTGGTTCCATAAAGATAGTGTCTCCACATTTTAAGTGCAAAGACAACGGCTCTGAGTTCGAGATCATGTGTCGTGTAGTTTCGTTCATGAATTTTGAGTTGTCGAGAAGCATAAGAAATGACTTTCGTTCGTTGCATCAACACACACCCAAAACCATGTTTCGAGGCGTCACAATACACAACAAAATCATCGTTGCCTTCGGGAAGTGACAAGATAGGAGCGGTGGTTAGCTTCGTTTTCAAGATTTGAAATGCGGATTCTTGTTCGGTTGCCCAAACGAATTTTCTTCCCTTATGAGTTAACGCGGTTAGAGGACGAGCGACCAAAGAGAAATCTTTGATGAATCTACGATAGTATCCAGCGAGACCCAAGAATTGACGAATGTGAGTAGGAGTAGTAGGAGTCTCCCATTTACTAATGGCTTCAATTTTTGTTGGATCGACTTTAATACCTTGATCACTTACAACATGACCAAGAAATTGAACTTCCTTTAACCAAAATTCACACTTGGAGAATTTGGCATAGAGTCGTTCTTGTCTTAAAAGTTCAAGCACAAGTCGGAGGTGTTCCTCGTGTTCTTCTTTGCTTTTATAATAAACCAAAATATCATCGATGAACACGATAACGAATTTGTCAAGATACGGCTTGCACACGCGGTTCATAAGGTCCATGAACACCGCCGGTGCGTTAGTGAGACCAAATGCAATGATAAGGAATTCATAACTACCATAACGAGTTCGGAAAGCGGTTTTGAAGATATCTTCCCCCTTAACCCTTAATTGATGATAACCCGAGCGGAGATCGATTTTCAAATATACACAAGACCCTTGTAGTTGATCAAAGAGGTCATCGATGCGAGGAAGAGGATATCGGTTCTTAACCGTCAATTTTTTTAGTTCACGATAATCAATGCACATTCGTAGGGATCCGTCTTTCTTTTTAACAAACAAAATCGGAGCGCCCTAAGGTGAATGGCTAGGTTGGATAAAACCACGATCAAGTAGTTCTTAGATTTGACTTTGCAATTCTTGCATTTCGGATGGAGCGAGTCTATATGGTGCACGTGCTACGGGTGCGGCTCCCGGAATAAGTTCGATTTGGAATTCAACCGGTCGATGAGGTGGAAGACCCGGCAATTCATCGGGAAATACATCGGAATAGTCACTAACAATTGGCACATCATCGATGTGCTTCTCATCGGACTTGACTTTCTTAACGTGAGCAAGGATCGCAAAACAACCCTTACGGAGTAGTTTTCTAACTTTAATGCATGAAACGAGGTTGAGTCCGGTGCAACTCTTATCGCCATAGACGATCAAAGGTTCACCATTCTTGATAGGAATTCGGATTGCGTTAAGATCACAAAGGATGTGAGATTTCGTTTTGGCTAGCCAATATACCGATTATTACATCGAAGCTTGCTAGTTCCATGGGTATCAAGTCAATTTCAAACTCATTACCCAAAAGGTTTAATGTACACCCCCGGTAATATGTGTCGGCACATAATAGTTTTCCGTTGGCCACTTCAATGGTATAAGTGGTATCTAGTGGAAGTGGTGGAGTGTTAAAAGAATGAGTCAAAGTCTTAGATACAAAACTCTTATCGGCACCCGAATCGAATAAACAAGTAACATAAGTGTTGTTGAGAAGAAACGTACCCGTGACTAATTCATTGTCATCTCGGTCTTCCTCGGTGTTAATGTTGAAAGCTCGGCCGCGTGTGTTGGGGTTATCTTTCTTCTTCGGGCATGTATTTCTATAATGGCCCGTTTGGCCACATTCGTAACAAGTGCCCGTTTTTGGTGCATTGGGCCCCTTTCGAGCGATGGGGGCGACACTTTTACACTCATTGGCCTTATGACCAATTCCTTGGCACCGATAGCAAATTAGCTTGCCACATTAGCCAAAGTGATGTTTGTTGCATTTGTTGCAAAGAAGTAGGTTTCCGGCATAACCCTTCTTGCCGTCGGAGGTGTAAGGCTTCTTGGAAAAGTTGTTGTTGCTTGACTGGGGGGTTTCCCACTTTCTTTTGTTGTTACCCGACTTATCCTCGGCTTTAGGTGCTGGCACTACAATTTCGACCACCGTTTCTATCAACTTGCCGGCCATGTTCAAAGCTTTTTGATGATTAGTGGGTTTGGATGACATTACCCCGTGTTTGATGCTCTTTGGGAGACCATCCATGTAAAGTTCAACCCTTAAGGCTTCGGGGTTCACAAGGTTTAGGCACATCAAGGCTAGTTCGGAAAATCGTTGATTATAAGCTTTGAGATCGTTTCCGACCGCTTTCAAAGTTCTTAGCTCTTGTTCGAGCCTTCGGGTTTCTTCACGAGGGAAATATTTGACGATCATCTTTTCCCTTAAGTCGGCCCAAGAGAGGGCGTGAGCTTCATCGGTACCCACCGATTGTACATAGGTGTTCCACCATGTGAGGGCGACACCGGCGAAAGTGTGAGTGGAATATTTGACTTTATCTTGGTCTCGACAACCGCTTATGCTAAAAACGGCTTTCGTTTGTTCGAACCATCGATTGAGTACAACCGGTCCCCCGGTTCCATCAAAGGTGTGAGGTTTGCACCCCATGAAGGCTTTGTAGGAGCACCCTTCGCTTGAGTTACCGGCCCCTTGATTGTTGTTGTTATTATTGTTATTGTTGTTGGTGGAGTGATCGGCCATGGCCGCCTCTACGGCGGTGGCTACCATTCGTTGTAGAGCTTGTTCGGGTGTCTCATGGCGTGGCACACGACGAGGAGGCATTGTTCCTTCAAAACACAAGAATACCGTTGATTAGTATTCTTAATAATACTAACCATGATATGGAATAAGGATAGAGAAAAATTTTCCTTGACTCGCCTTAAATTCTTTATGTCATAATGTCGGAATGTTCATATGAGTCACCGTAATATAATCCCGAAAATTATATTACCCTAATTCATATGTGCATTCGACACTATTTCATATAGTCAAGGTGGCGAGTCAATTAAATCAAGTAACGTGAGATTAAGGTTGAATAAGAATTAGATAGGATAGAAGAGTTCGAGTATAATGCACAAGTAGTCAAGTAATTCCTACTTCAAGTCTATATGCCGGTTGTAGTCTAGACTCACTAATGTACCCTATGACTCGGGGTTGACACCAATGAACTCTAAATCCCTACAACCAAAGCTCTGATACCATCTGTAGCGACCCGACAAAATCGTCATTGACGGCGCCGGCTACTTAGGTTCCATTACGTGGTCATAAGTCTTTAAAATGACGTTTGACCGAAAATATGTCGCATTCATTTCAAAAGTTAAGATTTGTTCCCAAGTTTACAAGAATCGTTCATCCAAAAGTTACGTTACATAGTTATAAGTACAATTGAAATCTATGTGACACAATTTAAAAGTAGCCAAAAGATGCTCCATGTATGCATGTATATACACGACATCCAAGCAAGTATCAAAAGTAATGAGCAGAAGCATGTATCACAAAACGTTCAAGGACCTGAGAAAAACATAGAAATCTGTCAACGAAAACGTTGGTGAAATCATAGGTTTAAGTAATTAAGTACAAGTGAACCAAAAGATTTGTAACATTGATATAATAGTAATACATTCCAAAAGTTTGTTTCACGAGCACCCAATTATCAATGCTTAACATTCCTTCCATAGAACCCCATCACAATATTGTTAGAACATACACTGTTTCTCGAAAATATATTTCATTCGTAAACGGTAGCGAACCGTTTGAACGAGGGTTTGTCAAACCCATATGGCCATATAACATAAGTTCTCGCTTACACCCGGCAAGTGTAACTAATGATAATCGAATTGAGGATTTTTGTTCAAACTCGTATGTAGAATGTTTGTTTTCCTGTACTTGTGTTCACTTATTAAAAAGAAATGTTTATGTTTTCTCATCCCAAATGTAAGTTCAAAAGAGTAAAAGTGGGACTATGATCTCACCTTGAGTGCACATATGAAAAGTACTTCACAAAGTAACGTGTGTAAAGGACAATGCTAGTCTTGACCTAAACAAATAGGTCATATCAACAACGGTAAACACGATAGGTCAAAGATGTTCAATTAGTCCTATGGCTCGTTACGACTCGATTATGTAGCATGTGAATCAATTTGTCAAATTTCATGCAAGATACAAGTATAGAAACAAGCTAGGAAGGTTGCATAATCATTTGGTTAAGTTTGACAAAAAGTCAAACTTTGGTCGGTCAAAGTCAACGAAAAAGTCAACACGTTCGGGTCGGGTCCCGAACTATTTTTCTGAGGTTTTTATTCATATATAAGCATGTTAGAAAGTCTCATGTGAATCGGAGGTCCATAGCGTGCCAAACATTTTTCGTATTTTGACCAAGGAGGTCAGAACCTGGACACGTTATATGTCGCGCCGCGACCCAGGATTGCCGCGCCGCGGCAATCAACGGGTGCTGGTACCTGGTCAGTCTCAATTGTTCAAGTCTCAATTCAAACTTCATTTTCACATAAAACACAAACCGTAAACTCTTACGACACGCATTTTATATCGTTGGAAAGCTAATTTGACAAAGAACACAACTAAACACATTTCACCAACCGAAAACATTATTTGCAATAATTGACCTTTCAAAATCAAATGATCAATCAATGCACACATTTAATGCTTCAAATTTTACAAGTGCACATTTATGATTCGGGCATTTAATGCATACATAAAACACGCCGTTTTGTAGATAATCAAGCATACAATACAACTAACTACTTACTAATAATAATTTATGGCTTTCATTGCATTAAATGTTCACATTCAATTCTATCAAACCCTAACCAACAACATCAAAATCACTAATCATGTTTATGAAGTTTTCTAAAATAACCTACTCATCAAATTGAAGCTAGTGATGTTAGGAACACATTTAATACATGCATTTATAACATTTAACATCATTCAAACAACCAAATCACCAAATCAAACACACCAAAGTTTATGTTCATGCTAGTTACTTCAAATAACAAAATCGAACATATAAATCATATATTCATGTTAGACTTGAGCCATAGACACTAATTAACAACTTTATAAGTTAAAAACATCAAGAACACAAAATATAGTGATTTTAGAAAGTTACCCAAATGTAATGAAATCGGTATGGAATCGAAGAGGAAGTTGCAAGGATTCCAAATATGTAATTTGTTTTGATTGATGCTTGCTCGATTTAATTTAGATGATGATTTCTTGGATTGGTGTTTGAGAGATTTTGTGGAAGTATTAAAGAAAAAAAGAAAAATGAAAAAGATAATGAATGGATGAGAGTGAAGGGTTGACTAGTTGACCTAGTCACTTCTTTGCTCCCTTGGCAACAATGGTCCCTCTAGTTCGGTTGCGGGTGCGTGAATTACCTAAACGAGATATTTTAAAAACGCGTATTAACGGGAGATGTTATAGTCATATAACGGACTTTAAATAATTTAACGGAAAAGTAAACGGAAAAAGGCGGGATGTTACAGTAATTACTCCTTAAAAGAAATTTCGTCCCGAAATTTAAGTTGGCGTAGCGGTCGTTGTTTCTTCCTCAAAATCTTGCGTTTCCGGAATCGGGAATAAGTGAGGGTATTTCTTTTGCATTTGATCTTGCCTTTCCCAAGTAAACTCGGGTCCTCTTTTGGCATTCCAACGGACTTTAACAATCAGAATTCGGCTTTGTTTCAACGTCTTGACGGAGGTGTCCACAATTTCAACCGGTTCCTCCACAAAATGAAGTTTGTCATCAATAGTAAGTTCCTCGAGAGGTATGACGATATCGGGTTCGGCAAGACACTTTTTCAAGTTAGATACATGGAAGGTAGGATGAACGGAGCTCAATTGGGGCGGAAGATCTAAACGATAAGCAACGGTTCCAATACGCTCCAAGATTTCGAAAGGACCAATATACCGCGGATTTAATTTCCCACATTTTCCAAAACGAATGAAACCTTTCCAAGGTGCGACTTTTAACATGACGCGGTTACCGACTTGAAATTCAAGGTCGTTGCGTCTTTTATCGGTATAGCACTTTTGACGACTCCGGGCCGTCCGAAGCCTATCTCTGATTTGAACGATCTTTTCGGTGGTTTCGTGAATGAGTTCGGGTCCGGTGATTTGTACGTCACCTACCTCGGCCCAACAAAGAGGTGAACGACATTTTCGGCCATATAGCGCTTCAAAAGGTGCGGCTTTAATACTCGCATGATAACTATTGTTGTAAGAGAACACGGCGATAGGTAAGTGCTTGTCCCAAGCTTTTCCAAAATCTACAACGCAAGCTCATAACATGTCCTCCAAGGTTTGAATTGTGCGTTCGCTTTGTCCATCGATTTGAGGATGATATGTGGTGCTCATGTCTAAATGCGTTCCCAATGCTTCTTGCAAGGTACGCCAAAATCTAGAAACAAAACGGCCATCTCGGTCGAAGATAATCGATAAAGGTACACCGTGTCGGGCTACGATTTCCTTGATGTAAAGTTGTGCAAGTTTCTCCATTTTGTCGATCTCCTTCATGGCGAGAAAGTGTGCGGATTTGGTGAGACGGTCAACAATAACCCAAATGGTATCATAACCGCCCGTCGTTTTTGGTAGTTTGGTGATAAAATCCATCGTTATCCTTTCCCACTTCTATTGCGGGATCTCGGGTTGTTGAAGTAGTCCGGACGGTCTTTGGTGTTCGGCTTTGACTTTGGAACATGTCAAACACTTGGAAAGATAAGTAGCTACGTCCCTTTTGATGTTTGGCCACCAATATTGTTGTTTAAGGTCGTGGTACATCTTATTGGCACCAGGGTGAATCGAGTATCGTGACTTATGGGCTTCATCTAAAATAAGACTTCGTAGGTCCCCATAATTAGGCACCCAAATCCTTCCTGCAAAATATCGGAGTCCGGTTTCCTTAGTTTCGAATCGAGAGACGAGAATGTTAAAGAGCTCGCGTGAAACGTTTTCATCCTTGAGAGCTTCATCTTGGGCTACCCGAATATGGCTATTAAGGTTTGTGTGGATGGTGATGTTTAAGGCTCGGATACGAAGAGGCACCGCTCTTTCTTTTCGACTTAAGGCATCGGCTACTACATTTGCCTTTCCGGGATGGTAACGAAGCTCGCAATCGTAATCATTTAAGGTTTCAATCCACCTTCGTTGTCTCATGTTTAGTTGCTTTTGATCGAAGATGTGTTGGAGACTTTTGTGATCGGTAAAGATAGTACTCTTGGTTCCATAAAGATAGTGTCTCCACATTTTAAGTGCAAAGACAACGGCTCCGAGTTCGAGATCATGTGTCGTGTAGTTTCGTTCATGAATTTTGAGTTGTCGAGAAGCATAAGAAATGACTTTCGTTCGTTGCAACAACACAAACCCAAAACCATGTTTCAAGGTGTCGCAATACACAACAAAATCATCGTTGCCTTCGGGAAGTGACAAGATAGGAGTGGTGGTTAGCTTCGTTTTCAAGATTTGAAATGCGGATTCTTGTTCGGTTGCCCAAACAAATTTTCTTCCTTTATGAGTTAACGCGGTTAGAGGACGAGCGACCAAAGAGAAATCTTTGATGAATCTACGATAGTAACCAGCGAGACCCAAGAATTGACGAATGTGAGTAGGAGTAGTAAGAGTCTCCCATTTACTAATGGCTTCGATTTTCGTTGGATCGACTTTAATACCTTGATTACTTACAACATGACCAAGAAATTGAACTTCCTTTAACCAAAATTCACACTTGGAGAATTTGGCATAGAGTCGTTCTTGTCTTAAAAGTTCAAGCACAAGTCGGAGGTGTTCCTCGTGTTCTTCTTTGCTTTTAGAATAAACCAAAATATCATCGATGAATACGATAATGAATTTGTCAAGATACGGCTTGCACACGCGGTTCATAAGGTCCATGAACACCGCCGGTGCGTTAGTGAGACCAAATGGCATGACAAGGAATTCATAACTACCATAACGAGTTCGAAAAGGGTTTTGGAGACATCTTCCCCCTTAACCCTTAATTGATGATAACCCGAGCGAAGATCGATTTTCGAATAAACACAAGACCCTTGTAGTTGATCAAAGAGGTCATCGATGCGAGGAAGAGGATATCGGTTCTTAACCGTCAATTTGTTTAGTTCACGATAATCAATGCACATTCATAGGGATCCGTCTTTCTTTTTAACAAACAAAATCGGAGCGTCCCAAGGTGAATGGCTAGGTTGGATAAAACCACGATCAAGTAGTTCTTAGATTTGACTTTACAATTCTTGCATTTCGGATGGAGCGAGTCTATATGGTGCACGTGCTACGGGTGTGGCTCCCGGAATAAGATCAATTTGGAATTCAACCGGGTGATGAGGTGGAAGACCCGGCAATTCGTCGGGAAATACCTCGGAATAGTCACTAACAATTGGCACATCATCGATGTGCTTCTCATCGGACTCGACTTTCTGAACGTGAGCAAGGATCGCAAAACAACACTTACGGAGTAGTTTTCTAACTTTAATGCATGAAACGAGGTTGAGTACGGTGCAACTCTTATCGCCATAGACGATCAAAGGTTCACCATTCTCGATAAGAATTCGGATTGCGTTAAGATCACAAAGGATGTGAGATTTCGTTTTGGCTAGCCAATTCATACCAATTATTACATCGAAGCTTCCTAGTTCCATGGGTATCAAGTCAATTTCAAACTCATTACACAAAAGGTTTAATGTACACCCCTAGTAATATGTGTCGGCACTTAATAGTTTTCCGTTGGCCACTTCAATGGTATAAGTGGTATCTAGTGGAAGTGGTGGAGTGTTAAAAGAATGAGTCAAAGTCTTAGATACAAAACTCTTATCGGCACCCGAATCGAATAAACAAGTAACATAAGTGTTGTTGAGAAGAAACGTACCCGTGACTAATTCATTGTCATCTCGGGCTTCCTCGGTGTTGATGTTGAAAGCTCGGCCGCGTGTGTTGGGGTTATCTTTCTTCTTCGGGCATGCATTTCTATAATGGCCCGTTTGGCCACATTCGTAACAAGTGCCCGTTTTTGGTGCATTGGGCCCCTTTCGAGCGATGGGGGCGACACTTTTACACTCATTGGCCTTATGACCAATTCCTTGGCACCGATAGCAAATTAGCTTGCCACATTCGCCAAAGTGATGTTTGTTGCATTTGTTGCAAAGAGGTAGGTTTCCGGCATAACCCTTCTTGCCGTCGGAGGTATAAGGCTTCTTTGCAAAGTTGTTGTTGCTTGATTGGGGGGTTTCCCACTTTCTTTTGTTGTTACCCGACTTATCCTCGGCTTTAGGTGCCGGCACTACAATTTCGTCCACCGTTTCTATCAACTTGCGGGCCATGTTCAAAGCTTCTTGATGATTAGTGGGTTTGGATGACATTACCCCGTGTTTGATGCTCTTTGGGAGACCATCCATGTAAAGTTCAACCCTTAAGGCTTCGGGGTTAACAAGGTTTGGGCACATCAAGGCTTGTTCGGAAAATCGTTGATTATAAGCTTTGAGATCGTTTTCGACCGCTTTCAAAGTTCTTAGCTCTTGTTCGACCCTTCGAGTTTCTTCACGAGGGAAATATTCGACGATCATCTTTTCCCTTAAGTCGGCCCAAGAGAGGGCGTGAGCTTCATCGGTACCCACCGATTGTACATCGGTGTTCCACCATGTGAGGGCGACACCGGCGAAAGTGTGAGTGGAATATTTGACTTTATCTTGGTCTCGACAACTGCTTATGCTAAAAACGGCTTTTGTTTGTTCGAACCATCGAGTGAGTATAACCGGTCCCCCGGTTCCATCAAAGGTGTGAGGTTTGCACCCCATGAAGGCTTTGTAGGAGCACCCTTCGCTTGAGTTACCGGCCCCTTGATTGTTGTTGTTGTTATTGTTATTGTTGTTAGTGGAGTGATCGGCCATGGCCGCCTCTATGGCGGTGGCTACCATTCATTGTAGAGCTTGTTCGAGTGTCTCATGGCATGGCACACGACGAGGAGGCATTGTTCCTTCAAAACACAAGAATACCGTTGATTAGTATTCTTAATAATACTAACCATGATATGGAATAAGGATAGAGAAAAATTTTCCTTGACTCGCCTTAAATTCTTTATGTCATAATGTCTGAATGTTCATATGAGTCACCGTAATATAATCCCGGAAATTATATTACCCTAATTCATATGTGCATTCGACACTATTTCATATAGTCAAGGTGGCGCGTCAATTAAATCAAGTAACGTGAGATTAAGGTTGAATAAGAATTAGATAGGATAGTAGAGTTCGAGTATAATGCACAAGTAGTCAAGTAATTCCTACTTCAAGTCTATATGCCGGTTGTAGTCTATACTCACTAATGTACCATATGACTCGAGGTTGACACAAATGAACTCTAAATCCCTACAACCAAAGCTCTGATACCATCTGTAGCGACCCGACAAAATCGTCATTGATGGCGCCGGCTACTTAGGTCCCATTACGTGGTCATAAGTCTTTAAAATGACGTTTGACCGAAAATATGTCGCATTCATTTCAAAAGTTAAGATTTGTTCCCAAGTTTACAAGAATCGTTCATCCAAAAGTTACGTTACATAGTTATAAGTACAATTGAAATCTATGCGACACAATTTAAAAGTAGCCAAAAGATGCTCCATGTATGCATGCATATACACGACATCCAAGCAAGTATCAAAAGTAATGAGCGGAAGCATGTATCACAAAACGTTCAAGGACCTGAGAAAAACATAGAAATCTGTCAACGAAAATGTTGGTGAAATCATAGGTTTAAGTAATTAAGTACAAGTGAACCACAAGATTTGTAACATTGATATAATAGTAATACATTCCAAAAGTTTATTTCACGAGCACCCAATTATCAATGCTTAACATTCCTTCCATAGAACCCCATCACAATAGTGTTAGAACATACACTGTTTCTCAAAAATATATTTCATTCGTAAACGGTAGCGAACCGTTTGAATGAGGGTTTGTCAAACCCATATGGCCATATAACATAAGTTCTCGCTTACACCCGGCAAGTGTAACTAATGATAATCGAATTGAGGATTTTTGTTCAAACTCGTATGTAGAATGTTTGTTTTCCTGTACTTATGTTCACTTAGTAAAAAGAAACGTTTATGTTTTCTCATCCCAAATGTAAGTTCAAAAGAGTAAAAGTGGGACTATGATCTCACCTTGAGTGCACGTATGAAAAGTACTTCACAAAGTAACGTGTGCAAAGGACAATGCTAGTCTTGACCTAAACAAATAGTGTAGTGACCCGAACTTTTCCATATTTATATATATTAATTGAGATTGATATTTACATGATTAAATGTTTCCAACATGTTAAGCAATCAAACTTGTTAAGACTTGTTTAATTGAAATATGTTTCATATAGACAATTGACCACCCAAGTTGACCGGCGATTCACGAACGTTAAAACTTGTAAAAACGACATGACGATATATATATATGGATATACATATGGTTAACATGAGATTATGATAAGTAAGTATCTCCATAAGTATATTAACAATGAGTTATATACATATAAACAAGACTACTAACTTAAGGATTTCGAAACGAGACATATATGTAACGATTATCGTTGTAACGACATTTAAATGTATATATATCATATTAAGATATATTAATATATCATAATATCATGATAATATAATAAGTTAACATCTCATTAGATATAATAAACAATGGGTTAACAACATTAATTGAGATCGTTAACTTAAAGGTTTCAAAACAACACTTACATGTAACGACTAACGATGACTTAACGACTCAGTTAAAATGTATATACATGTAGTGTATTTAGATGTATTAAAATACTTTTGAAAGACTTCAAGACATATATCAAAACACTCATACTTAACAAAAATGGTTACAGTTACTTTTCCATTCTTTTCTTTCATCAAGAATTCTAGTCGTATTCTTATCCGTATTATACACAGCTTCAAAACGTACTTACTATGAGTATATACCAATAGGAACTAGCATGGGATTCCACTCTTGATTATGTCATGTATGACTAATCAATTTTTACTTCTACCATGAGCTAGTCAACTAACTAGAACTCCTTTTAACCCCACTCACCACTCACCAATTACCACTCATCATTCACTCCATTTCACTTCCAATTCTCTTTCTAATTCTCTCTCAACACACACACACTATTATGAACGTATTTTTCCAGTATTTAATCATCATCTTCATCAAAAATCACTTCAAGAATCAAGCTATAATCATCATAGGAAGAACACTTCAAGAACACTTCAAAAATCCCTTCAAGTTTACTAATTTACTTCCAAGCTTTCTAATCCATTCCAAGTAATCATCTAAGATCAAGAAACCTTTGTTATATAAAGTAGGTTATCTTTCTTATTCAAGGTAATATTCATATTCAAACTTTGATTCAATTTCTATAACTATAAACTATCTTAATTCGAGTAAAAATCTTACTTGAACTTGTTTTTGTGTCATGATCCTACTTCAAGAACTTTCAAGCCATCCAAGATCCTTTGAAGCTAGATCATTTCTTGTCACTTCTAGTAGGTTTACCTACTAAACTTGAGGTAGAACATAGTTTAGTTAATTCATATATATAAAACTATCTTATTCGAAGGTTTAAACTCGTAATCACTAGAACATAGTTTAGTTAATTCTAAACTTGTTCGCAAACAAAAGTTAATCCTTATAACTTGACTTTTAAAATTAACTACACACATGTTCTATATCTATATGATATGATAACTTAATGATTTAAAACCTGAAAACACGAAAAACACCGTAAAACCGGATTTACGCCGTCGTAGTAACACCGCGGGCTGTTTTGGGTTAGTTAATTAAAAACTATGATAAACTTTGATTTAAAAGTTGTTATTCTGAGAAAATGATTTTTATTATGAACATGAAACTATATCCAAAAATTATGGTTAAACTCAAAGTGGAAGTATGTTTTCTAAAATGGTCATCTAGACGTCGTTCTTTCGACTGAAATGACTACCATTACAAAAACGACTTGTAACTTATTTTTCCGACTATAAACCTATACCTTTTCTGTTTATATTCATAAAATAGAGTTCAATATGAAACCATAGCAATTTGATTCACTCAAAACGGATTTAAAATGAAGAAGTTATGGGTAAAACAAGATTGGATAATTTTTCTCATTTTAGCTACGTGAAAATTGGTAACAAATCTATTCCAACCATAACTTAATCAACTTGTATTGTATATTATGTAATCTTGAGATACCATAGACACGTATACAATGTTTCGACCTATCATGTCGACACATCTATATATATTTCGGAACAACCATAGACACTCTATATGTGAATGTTGGAGTTAGCTATACAGGGTTGAGGTTGATTCCAAAATATATATAGTTTGAGTTGTGATCAATACTGAGATACGTATACACTGGGTCGTGGATTGATTCAAGATAATATTTATCGATTTATTTCTGTACATCTAACTGTGGACAACTAGTTGTAGGTTACTAACGAGGACAGCTGACTTAATAAACTTAAAATATCAAAATATATTAAAAGTGTTGTAAATATATTTTAAACATACTTTGATATATATGTATATATTGTTATAGGTTCGTGAATCAACCAGTGGCCAAGTCTAACTTCCCGACGAAGTAAAAATCTGTGAAAGTGAGTTATAGTCCCACTTTTAAAATCTAATATTTTTGGGATGAGAATACATGCAGGTTTTATAAATGATTTACAAAATAGACACAAGTACGTGAAACTACATTCTATGGTTGAATTATCGAAATCGAATATGCCCCTTTTTATTAAGTCTGGTAATCTAAGAATTAGGGAACCGACACCCTAATTGACGCGAATCCTAAAGATAGATCTATTGGGCCTAACAAACCCCATCCAAAGTACCGGATGCTTTAGTACTTCGAAATTTGTATCATATCCGAAGGGTGTCCCGGAATGATGGGGATATTCTTATATATATGCATCTTGTTAATGTCGGTTACCAGGTGTTCACCATATGAATGATTTTTATCTCTATGTATGGGATGTGTATTGAAATATGAAATCTTGTGGTCTATTGTTACGATTTGATACATATAGGTTAAACCTATAACTCACCAACATTTTTGTTGACGTTTAAAGCGTGTTTATTCTCAGGTGAATACTAAGAGCTTCCGCTATTGCATACTAAAATAAGGACAAGATTTGGAGTCCATGTTTGTATGATATTGTGTAAAAACTGCATTCAAGAAACTGATTTCGATGTAACATATTTGTATTGTAAACCCTTATGTAATTGTCGTGTGTAAACAGGATATTTTAGATTATCATTATTTGATAATCTACGTAAAGCTTTTAAACCTTTATTTATGAAATAAAGGTTATGGTTTGTTTTAAAAATGAATGCAGTCTTTGAAAAACGTCTCATATAAAGGTCAAAACCTCGCAACGAAATCAATTAATATGGAACGTTTTTAATCAATAAGAACGGGACATTTCAGTTGGTATCCGAGCGTTGGTCTTAGAGAACCAGAAAATTTGCATTAGTGTGTCTTATCGAGTTTTTTAGGATGCATTAGTGAGTCTGGACTTCGACCGTGTTTTCTTTAAAAATGATTGCTTAACATTTTTGTTGGAAACTATATATTTTTAACATATGAATATTATGTGATATATTAATCTCTTAACGTGTTTGATATTATGTGATAGATGTCTATCTCTAGAACAAGTCCCATTGACTCACCTAATAATAATGAAGAGTTAAATGTAAATTGGAATGATTCGTGGACTGATTCACAAGTTCCCGAAGAGGAACCGGAAGAAGAGTCGGAACCGGAAGAAGAATCGGAACCGGAAGAAGAATCGGAACCGGAAGAAGAAATAGAACCGGTGGGGGAAATAATAAAACAGTTAAGTAAAAGAGAATCCTCAACCAACTGACCAAGGTTAATTATGGTCAATGGTGTTTCCGTCAAGGAAGCAAAATATTGGGAGGATTACCAATTCTCCGATGAATCGGATTCCGACGAGAATTCCAATGATGTTATAGAAATTACCCCAACTGAATTTAAAAAGGCAAAAGAAAATAATAAGGGAAAGGGCATAAAAATAGAGAAATCTAATTCCAACCCTGATGAACTTTATATGTATCGTCAACCCCCGAAGTCCTTAAGTTGTAACAATGACCCGGGAACCTCTAAACCACCAGGTTTTTCTAAACCAATGTGGACAACGACGGCTCGTATTAGGGGAACATCATATATCCCTAGAAACTTGGCAAAACGAACCAAAACCGAACAAGAAGAAACGAGCGAGTCGGAATAAGATAGTTGTATTCGTGTGGTGTAATATATGTAATATAGTGTGCTTATGCTTTATGATATATGTAAAAATTGCTTGTATTAATAAGTATTTTTTTTATGAATCTAACTCTTGTCTATTTTACAGTATAAAAACACAAAATGGATAGACAACCCAATATTTTAAGAGACCTACCCGGAGACATGATTGATGAAATCTTGTCTAGAGTCGGTCAGAATTCCTCGGCACAACTATTTAAGGCGAGATCAGTTTGTAAGACATTCGAAGAACGTTCCAAGAATGCCTTGGTTTATAAAAGGCTTTCGTTCGAAAGATGGGGGATATCACATTGGGAAATCCATAAGTTACGATGTGTTTACTTTGACGCATATATTGCGGGGAACCCAAATGCTATTTTACGCAATGGGTTAAGAAATTATTTTGACTCAATATATCTGAATATTGGACTTCGTGATTTAGAAAAAGCGGCTAACATGCAACATAAAGAAGCATGTTATGCTTACGGATTAGTAATGTTAGCTTCTCACCAAAGTGAGAACAAGAACATCGGGCTACAACTATTAAACAAAACGTTTCCACAAGTGACGGAGTCGGTAATTGGGGTAAGAAATGAGGTTTTTAGATTGTTACGGGACTGTTGGACATTACGTAACCCTCATCCCTTTGACGACGTTACAACACGCTGTCTTATCAACGGCCATAATGGTTATGTTCCACAAGACCAAGGATGGGAAGTAGTCCTAGTAAAACCAGAATGCATGACTTGTTTCTAGACGTATGAATTACGTGTCTTTATTGCCTTTGCTGAACGACTTGTGTACTAGCTAGAATTATCTTCACAACTATCTTGTATCAAAGTTATTGTGTGCTATATTTCATGCTTTATGTAAAATAAGCGGTATTGTAAGTTTGTAAAATATTGTATAAAAGTTTGAACGCGAAATATTATTACAATCAGTTTTTCATATAGAATTGTAGTAGTTGAATTGTATATTAGCTACTAATATGAGCTTAACGGGTAGGTACTACCCGAATTTAAACTTATAAAACGCTAATATGAAGAAAAAGCTTTTATAAATGAGTTCATATTATGCTACAAAATACTATTAACTACTCTTAATATTCTGTATGATTAACTTGTTCCATTTGACTATTTTGAAGGAAATGGCACCGACTACTCGACACACCGTGAATATGAATGAAGAGGAATTCCGTACTTTTCTAGCTTCAAACATAGCCGCAGTACAGGCTGCGCTACATACCAACAATAACCTTGGATCTGGCAGTACAGGAAATCGTGTAGGATGCACCTACAAAGAATTCACTGCCTGTAAACCTTTGGAATTTGATGGAACCGAAGGACCGATCGGATTGAAACGGTGGACCGAGAAGGTCGAATCGGTGTTTGCCATAAGTAAGTGTACTGAAGAGGACAAAGTGAAGTACGCTACGCATACCTTCACAGGTTCTGCATTAACATGGTGGAATACCTATCTAGAGCAAGTGGGACAAGATGATGCGTACGCACTACCGTGGTCAGCATTCAAGCACTTGATGAACGAGAAGTACCGTCCCAGAACCGAGGTCAATAAGCTCAAGACAGAACTTAGAGGGTTACGAACCCAAGGATTTGATATTACCACGTACGAAAGACGATTCACAGAATTGTGCCTATTGTGTCCGGGAGCATTCGAAGATGAGGAAGAGAAGATCGACGCGTTTGTGAAAGGATTACCGGAAAGAATCCAAGAAGATATAAGTTCACACGAGCCCGCCTCCATACAACAGGCATGTAGAATGGCTCACAAACTAGTGAACTAGATTGAAGAAAGAATTAAAGAACAGACTGCTGAAGAGGCCAATGTGAAGCAAGTCAAAAGAAAGTGGGAGGAAAACGGTGATAAGAATCACCAATACAACAACAACAGCAATTACAACAATAATCGCAACAATTATCCCAACAATCGCAACATCAATTGCAACTACAACAAACGGCCCAACAACAACAACAACAACAACAACAACAACAACAACAACAACAGCAACTACAACAATCATCCCAACAACAATAATAACCGCAACAACAACAACAATCAGAAGCAGCTATGCCAAAGGTGTGAAAAGTATCACTCGGGGTTCTGCACCAAATTTTGCAACAAGTGTAAAAGAAATGGTCATAGCGCAGCGAAGTGTGAGGTCTACGGACCAGGGGTTAATAGAACGAAAGGAACAAATGGTGTCGAAACGAGTAATGGCGGAGCAAGTAGTGTCGGAGCAAGTTATGCCAATGTAGTTTGTTATAAATGTGGAAAACCGGGCCACATTATTAGAAATTGCCCGAACCAGGAGAACACGAATGGACAAGGCCGCGGAAGAGTTTTCAATATTAATGCGGCAGAGGCACAGGAAGACCCGGAGCTTGTTACGGGTACGTTTCTTATTGACAATAAATCTGCTTACGTTTTATTTGATTCGGGTGCGGATAGAAGCTATATGAGTAGAGATTTTTGTGCTAAATTAAGTTATCCATTGACGCCTTTGGATAGTAAATTTTTACTCGAATTAGCAAATGGTAAATTAATTTCAGCAGATAATATATGTCTGAATCGAGAAATTAAACTGGTTAGCGAAACATTTAAGATTGATTTGATACCAGTAGAGTTATGGAGTTTTGATGTGATAATCAGTATGGACTGGTTGAAAGAAGTGAAAGCAGAGATCGTTTGTTACAAAAATGCAATTCGCATTATACGAGAAAAAGGAAAACCCTTAATGGTGTACGGAGAAAAGGGCAACACGAAGCTAAATATTATTAGTAATTTGAAGGCACAAAAACTAATAAGAAAAGGTTGCTATGCTGTTCTAGCACACGTCGAGAAAGTACAAACTGAAGAAAAGAGCATCAATGATGTTCCCATTGCAAAAGAATTTCCCGATGTAATTCCCAAAGAATTACCGGGATTACCCCCACAGCGATCCGTTGAATTTCAAATAGATCTTGTACCAGGAGCTGCACCAATAGCTCATGCTCCTTACAGACTCGCACCCAGCGAGATGAAAGAACTGCAAAGCCAATTACAAGAACTTTTAGAGCGTGGTTTCATTCGACCAAGCACATCACCGTGGGGAGCTCCTATTTTGTTTGTCAAGAAGAAAGATGGTACATTCAGGTTGTGTATCGACTACTGAGAGTTGAACAAACTTACCATCAAGAACCGCTACCCACTACCGAGAATCGACGACTTATTTGATCAACTACAAGGCTCGTCTGTTTATTCAAAGATTGACTTACGTTCCGGGTGTGATGACCCGGGAATTTCCAACCAAATTTAAACTTAATCTTTATATGTTTCCGACACGATAAGCAAAATCTGTAATGTGAAGTCTCGAAAAGTTTGAAATTATATTCATGTAATCAATTACCCTTTGACTATTTTCGACGATTCACGAAAACTAATTGTAAATAGATATGTGTTTGTTTATATAAATAATAATTTGAAATATAATTTGAAGTATTATATGTTGTGGTTATTAAAATTAATTATGTAAAATAAAATAAAAAAATGATATATTATAATAATTATTATTTAAAATATATCTCTATATATAAATAAAGTATATAAAAAAAATATTAAATGATTGTAATACTCGTTTATCATTCGATTGATATTAAACAAGTAAAATACGAAATCATAAAAATTAATAAATGTTAGTATGAAATTAAGTGATATAAATTTATAAAGTTGCTATAAATATATTTAATTATCTTATGATGAATTTTAACACTTCGTACATTTTTACTTGGGATTTTTCTGTGTACTTTATCCACCACTACTTATCAACGGAGCACGATATATCACCTTACATTATGAATGAGATGTAATAATATATTATATATATCATAGATTGGTTATCTGTCAAAGTCTATATATATATATATATATATATATATATATATATATATATATATATATATATATATATATATATATATATATATATATATATATATATATATATATAATACACCTATAGATATGCATATTACAATAGATATTTAGTTACTGTATTTGATTGCCAATCATCATCCATCCATATCTATCTAAGGCTATAATATATATAAATATATACATATAGGTAGATATGTGAATATGTCGACCAACTCCCACTAACATTTCCCTAACTAAAAATATAACTGTTTCTTTCACCTTGACTATTTTTTTTAATCCCAATTCATATGATGTTATAAATACACGATCGCCACTCTTTATCTATATCAATATATACACACGTGAACTTCCTCAACACAAAACTCATAGTTCACGCGAACACTCCAGGGTCCAAAACGCAGAAACTACTTTATGATATCGAAGGTTCATATACACAAAGAGCTTGTGTGGTTTACAACGAAAAATGAAGAAACTGCTGATATAATTCACTGATGCTACTACGCTGTACTCGTTCATGCTCCTGTCCAATCACAACCATCGTCACACATAAACAAGTAAATTGTTTTCTGCTTTTTCTCCAGCCTTGTGTACGTGACAAAACCACATATTTAATTATGTATTTGCTTTTGTGGTGAGGACCACCTTTGTCTCCTCTCTCTCTTGATCGACTAAAGTAACCATCATCACAATCAAACACCATCGAAAATAAACCACAAGAGGCTATTGCAGCCACGGTTACAGCTACAACAGTGGACTGCCATACTCATTGTTCGACAGTCCGAGAGCCACCCAAACCACCACCCTTGTCATATGAATACCAACGAACCACATCCGGCCACCACAGCCGTTATCATCACCTTCCAACACCACTTTTAGGCGTTACAATCCAAAGACCCCCTCATCGTCTACCATTATTTTCTTTTCCTCCTTTGGTTCTTTAGACGCCAAACCACAAAACACCATAGTTACCATTAAATACTTGGGAAACTAATGGTGCAATGTTTTTCACTTACCAATCAAACAAATCGCTTGCTGTTCCTGCTTTAATTGTATGGCTGACAAACAGGATCACCACCATAACAATCACCTTGGTAACAGTTTCTGTTTTATACCTTGCTCATCACATGTTGTACTTGTATGAAAAATTGTTGCGATATTAATCAAATACAAAAGTAACATTCAACGTGTCATGATTTGGATTAATTAAAGTAATCATAATTAAATGGTGCCAAGAGGAGAAAGTGCTCAATTAACAAATGGTCAAGATGAAATAAGTGGCTGTTAGGTGTTCTCCTTTTTGCTTTTAAAAAGTACGATATATTATAACATTCAATGAGTGTATATGTGACAACAACAATGGGTACCCATTTGGGCCCATGAGGTTCGGTTCTTAAATGAAACGAGTCACGTACTTTTAAGTTTAGATGAAAAGGAATAATTAGAATGAGAAAGATAACGATGTTTCTGTGATGGGACGAGTTAGGTATAATACATAAAATTATGACCGTAATGTTATGATGATGACATGCGTATGATTTATCATGAGTTATAATGATGATCACGATTTATGTATGATGGTGATCATGGAACTTTGATGATGATGTTCGGTTGTGTAGTGATGTAAAGGCAACAATGATCTCATGATGATCTTATGATGATCATAAATGATAATGATCATAATTATGATATAATATTACAATGATGATGACGAGGTTATACTATGATGATGCCGTGATTTGAACCGAAAACCTTTTAAGGTTATTTGGACTAATTAATATTTGGGCTTAAATGTTTTAACTTGGGCCGTTCCAATTTGTGTTATTGGGCCGAGGGTTAGCTAGTCTTCGGGTTAGGCTGGGAATGAAAATTATGATATGATAATGATAACGTGATACTGTGATGATGATGGATTAAACATAATGACGATCAATGAGTTATGGTGAGGTCGAGATGATAATGAACAAGCGGGTTAGGAATAGATATGATAATGGTGTCGTGATGATTTTATGACGATAATGATGTAATAAGATATACATAATGCAAGAAGGTGATAATGATGATGATGTTAAAAGCATAGTAACGATGATAATGGTTTTGATAAAGAATAATGGTGATGACAATAAATGAATTAGGATGTTTATGATACAATAAACATAAAGTGATGATGTTTATGAAATGAGATGATAATTGGATTAGTGATGTATGATGATGACAGAGGAATGATAACTGGTGTTATCGGGTTAGCGGGACGTCGCGGGTTCAAACCTGGACTTGGGCATTTTTTTAAAAGGACTACTCCTTTGAGGTTCGTGAATCCGAGACCAACCTTACACTTGTTCAATGACGTCATATGTATTTTTACTACAAAATACAGTATGGTGAGTTTCATTTGCCCTTTTACTCTTTACATTTTTGGGCTGAGAATACATGCAAATGCTTTATTAACTGTTTTATAATATTTATATGTGTGAGTTCATTTGCTCCCTTTTACTCTTTACGTTTTTGGGCTGAGAATACATGCAAATGCTTATTAACTGTTTTACAATATTTATATGCGTGAGTTTCATTTACCCTTTTTACTCATTACATTTTTGGGCTGAGAATACATGCAAATGCTTTATTAAATGTTTTATAATATTTATATGCGTGAGTTTTCATTACTCCTTTTTTAAATGCTTTTGCAATATATATTTTTGGGACTGAGAATGCATGCGCTTTTATAAATGTTTTACGAAATAGACACAAGTAATCGAAACTACATTATATGGTTGAATGATCGAAACTGAATATGCCCCTTTATAGTATGGTAATCTAAGAATTAGGGAACAGAAACCCTAATTGACGCGAACTCTAAAGATAGATCTATCGGGCCCAACAAGCCCCATCCAAAGTACCGGATGCTTTAGTACTTCAAAATTTATATCATGTCCGAAGGAGGATCCCGGAATGATGGGGATATTCTTATATATATATATATTGTGAAAGTCGGTTACCAGGTGTTCAATCCATATGAATGATACTTTTGTCTCTATGCATGGGACGTATGTTTATGAGAAATGAAAATATGAAATCTTGTGGTCTATTAAAATTATGAAATGATTATTTATGTTAAACTAATAAACTCACCAACCTTTTGGTTGACACTTGAAAGCATGTTTATTCTCAGGTATGAAAGAAACATTCCGCTGTGCATTTGCTCATTTTAAAGACATTATTTGGAGTCTATCATCGCAATGGAACCAGTTGTTGGTGACTTCGTCCAGATGGATTAGGACGGGTCTCTACAGTTGGTATCAGAGCGGTGGTCTTAGCGAACCAGGTCTTGCATTAGTGTATCTAAATGATAGACGTTAGGATGCATTAGTGAGTCTGGACTTCGACCGTGTCTGCATGTCAAAAATTTTGCTTATCATTTTTGTCGAAAATCATCTGCTTATCATTCTTAGGAAATTACCTGCTTACCATTCTTAGGGAATCACTTGCTTATCATCTTAAAGTCTAGACACGTCTTACTGCCTCTATTGAATAGACAGTGTATAGATAAATTCATATCTTAGCGTATCTGTTATTGTTACCTTTGCCTGATAGCTTCCGTAGATTCCTCCGTAACTTATGGGATTTTAGTATTATATATGCATATGTAAATTATGTATTGCAGGGTACTAATCTACATCCTATAATCTGTTTCTTATCGAGAATCCTTCATCTGATCGTACGAGGTGAATCCCTCAACTAGTTCGAGTCCCTCAGATTCTGATAGCTATTCTGATAGTTATTCCGACAACTATTCCGATATGGATTTCCACTCGAACTCCGAAAGCAGTGTAACCGAAATGGAGCAACCAGTCAACCATCCCTAATTCATCTGATGGGTTCGTAGTCGACTTAACCGATGGAGACGAGAAAAAAAAAGGTGATCCTTTTCACCCACCAACCTGCACTCTTGGCAAAGAACCTGAAGCACTTACCGGCGAACCTATTCGAAACACCATTCTCATATTCATTTCCAGAGTATCTCGCCACGATTATATTCTACCTAAAATTCTAGATCTTATTCATCCGCTCGTCCGAACCGACAATCATCCCAGAATAATGGAAGAAGTCAACGAACTTCGCGCTCGAGTAATCAATTTGGAAAACGTGGTGCAAAACCTACCAGCTTCAACAACAGCACCGACAACACCAGTACCATCAACAATCCATGCCTCAACGTCTCATTATGTACCTCGAGTATAATCATCGCTCTACGTATCATTCTACATCATTTATCTTCGTTCGACATGACGATTATGTAATCTCCAATGTTTTAGAGATTATATATTCTAGTTCTAACGGTAAATCAAATGAAATTAATATTATATTAACTCATTAATCTATGATTACATCTGAAGAAAATATATCTGTAAGTATATTTTCATAAAGATTGTAATTAAAAATTCTTTCGTATAAATTGTTAATGGTGAAAATATTTTAACGGGTAGGTAATACCCGAGGAATATTTAGATTTCACTTTAATAGGTTATACTGTACATTCTTCGAATCTGATTCAACATCCATTTACTATCCTATTTACATCTACTGATATACGAATCCGTTCACCACAGAATAACCATTTCCAGTCAAATTCAATTTCATATTTGGATTTTGACTTACCAGAATCGAACAAGTGGCATAATGAAGAAATAATAAACACGATAAAAATTGATTAGAAACAGACTAATTAACAACATGAAATTTTGTTAAGAAACCACGCTAACAAGATCCTAGCTAACTATTCCTAGCTAACTGATTATATTTTTATTTATAGCAGTTTATTTATCGCAATTTAATTATCGCAATTTACATTCTCGCAATTTTATTTATCGTCATTTAATTTCTGTTATTTACTTTACGCACTTTATTTATCGTTATTTAATTTCTGTTATTTATTTTACGCACTTAAATATCGGGACACGTATACAAGGTTTTGACATATCATATCGACGCATCTATATATATTATTTGGAACCACCATAGACACTCTATATGCAGTAATGATCGAGTTCTCTATACAGGGTTGAGGTTGATTCTATAATAATATATATACTTTGAGTTGTGATCGAGTCTGAGACGAATACGGGTCACGAAACGTATTAATTAATTCGAATATTATATATTAAACTATATATGAATTATTGGACTGTTAAATGTGGATTATCAACTGTGGACTACCAACATTGGACAATTAAAATGAATTAAAATATTGATTATAACATATGAAACTAAATAATTCTTCAAGTTTGCCACTTGATTTCATCTTAAACCTCATTTGTATCTTGATGATTACAATCTGCGTTCAAACCTTTCATGATTCTTGAAAACACCTCAATCGATAGGATGAATCAACCGCACTTCATCTACGGAAGGAAAGATTTATGCATATAGTTATTCACCTGAGAAACTCTCGACAACTGAGTAAAAGTTTAACACGTAGCCGCGTCAGATCCTTTAGCATTTATTAGCAAAAATAACTTTGCGATCCCTTTTCAAAGTAGCCAATTTTGTCACAGCTCCAGCAAGTCAACTTCGACTTTTCATTCAAAGTAGCCTTACTATAATCCTGATATATACAATTACCCTTTTGATACCGGAGAATTCTTTTATATTCCACCACATTACCAGCAAATGTACCAGCAACCTTGTCGCTCCTTAGTTTAAATCCCTCTGACAAATCACTATATTTATCTATTGAAGTCTCGTCATGTACTCATCCGCATCTTGTAACGAGAACTGCCATAACAATTACCGAGAATCAGCAATCAGTACTTTGAAAACTCACAGCATATCTACATCAACAGTTATATGTATGACATTTATCTCTTAGAATTATGATCTCTCATTCTGAAAAGCACTCAGTCACAAATCAATACTCTGAATGTTGAAAAAGCTGAATGAAGCAACAGAAACCATAGACAACCGTAAACGACCTTAATCATCGAAAGTTTGATGATAAAGAATAGTATGTTGGAAAAGTTCAGAAAAGTTGGAACTGGAAAAACGGATTGAACTAACCACGAAGGAGACCAAGGACAAATACAAGGACCATACCATATATTCAAAGAATCCAGGTAATTCTGGATCCGATGAAACCTTCAATGAATATCTTGCTCCGTACTCATGTTAAAATCTTGCGGAAAATCTTTCTCCATCAACCATCGAACTTAGAAATTCCAAAATATCATCATCAATATCTTCGATATTTCTGAGGATATTTTCGTAAATAATCTCGTCCGAAATTATATACCTCTTCGTGCTTCCTGTGTATCAGTATATTGGAAGCATTCAAGAGAAAATTTAGTGGCGAAAAGCAGATTATGCGATACTATGAAGAAAGCCGTGGACAAATTACAAAGAATAAGTTTGACTTCAAAGAATCCAAATGATTCAATGTCTGCTAAAGTCTTTAGTGAATATCTTGCTCCTTACTCTAAACCCTTACAGACAATAGTTTCTATCATCCGCTGATCTTAGATATTCCGAGATATTATCGTATCTTTCATTATAAATATCCTCCATATTTCTGGAGATATTTTTATAACTACTCTTATCTGAAATCATTAATCTCTTTGTGCTATCAGTATTACATCATATAGAAACTGTTAGTTTCTATAATCTGTAAACTTTCGAGCTTAAAATATGAATGTTATTAAAGTAATGTTGGGAATTGATGCATGAGTTAGTATAATATAATGACACTTGATCAACGTGATTATATTACAGTAAGTCATGCCGAGTTTCTAATGGGACGTGATGAGTCACAGATCCTAACGTCATCACGTGCCATGTTACATAACTCTTTCATTATGCTTAACTTTCGAACATATCAAGAAAATATATTCTTGATAATTCTATTTTCAGTAATTCTGATAATTTGACAAATCAAATCGTACCATTACGATTTTCTTCTTAGAATATTAACAAAGTTCATTCCGAAGTTTATATCTGCGAATTCTGAACCATTACAAGCGGTGTTTAATCGCAAGAAGAAGAAATGAAGGGACAAAGCTCCAAAATATAAGAGAAAATATAAAGCCCAATAACAACACGGAGGTTACAAACCGTATATATTAATACGAATAACAATATAAAGACATGGTATAATTAAGAATAGTATTACCAAAAGGTAATAGTAGAAGTAAACAGATTCTTCTGATGGAAGATTGAAATGAAGGATGACAGAAATGATAATTAGGAAAAATATCAAGGATTAGAACTGGATTAAGCATTTTCACAATCTTTTGGATGTATGAACTAAGAAAGAAATTATAGGAATGGTGAGAATAATGGAACGGAAGAGCTTAATTTATAGTGGAAATATCAGACAGAGTAATCGAGGCAGATCACCGTATTTAATTATAGAAATCTTAATTTCCTTACTCGCCGAAGAATCAAATTTTATAGATTTCAAAAATTTTCTTTAAATCCCTTAAATTCTGGAATTCAACCCTGAATATATCAAAAGTTAAGATGAATATTTACTTTTCCTATTTCAATTTTTGCGATAGCTTCACTCATATGCTTCAAGTAATCAAATCGTTTTATCTAAATTGCTCACTAATGATAAAACTCAAATTTCTAACTCGTATGCGTCATGAAAACATATTTATTGTCAGCCATGATGATCCCACTCAAATTTCGGGACGAAATTTCTTTAACGGGTAGGTACTGTGATGACCCGGGAATTTACAACCAAATTTAAACTTAATCTTTATATGTTTTCGACACGATAAGCAAAATCTGTAATGTGAAGTCTCGAAAAGTTTGAAATTATATTCATGTAATCAATTACCCTTTGACTATTTTCGACGATTCACGAAAACTAATTGTAAATAGATATGTGTGTGTTTATATAAATAATAATTTGAAGTATTATATGTTGTGGTTATTAAAATTAATTATGTAAAATAAAATAAAAAAATGAGATATTATAATAATTAGTATTTAAAATATATCTCTATATATAAATAAATTATATAAAAAAAAATATTAAATGATTGTAATACTCGTTTATCATTCGATTGATATTAAACAAGTAAAATACGAAATCATAAAAATTAATAAATGTTAGTATGAAATTAAGTGATATAAATTTATAAAGTTGCTATAAATATATTTAATTATCTTATGATGAATTTTAACACTTCGTACATTTTTACTTGGGATTTTTCTGTGTACTTTATCCACCACTACTTATCAACGGAGCACGATATATCACCCGAATTAAAACGTCGGTAGATTAAGACATAGTGAAAGGCTACGTTCTAATTAATTACATTATGAATGAGATGTAATAATATATTATATATATCATAGATTGGTTATCTGTCAAAGTCTATATATATATATATATATATATATATATATATATATATATATATATAATACACCTATAGATATGCATATTACAATAGATATTTAGTTACTGTATTTGATTGCCAATCATCATCCATCCATATCTATCTAAGGCTATAATATATATAAATATATACATATAGGTAGATATGTGAATATGTCGACCAACTCCCACTAACATTTCCCTAACTAAAAATATAACTGTTTCTTTCACCTTGACTATTTTTTTTAATCCCAATTCATATGATGTTATAAATACACGATCGCCACTCTTTATCTATATCAATATATACACACGTGAACTTCCTCAACACAAAACTCATAGTTCACGCGAACACTCCAGGGTCCAAAACGCAGAAACTACTTTATGATATCGAAGGTTCATATACACAAAGAGCTTGTGTGGTTTACAACGAAAAATGAAGAAACTGCTGATATAATTCACTGATGCTACTACGCTGTACTCGTTCATGCTCCTGTCCAATCACAACCATCGTCACACACAAACAAGTAAATTGTTTTCTGCTTTTTCTCCAGCCTTGTGTACGTGACAAAACCACATATTTAATTATGTATTTGCTTTTGTGGTGAGGACCACCTTTGTCTCCTCTCTCTCTTGATCGACTAAAGTAACCATCATCACAATCAAACACCATCGAAAATAAACCACAAGAGGCTATTGCAGCCACGGTTACAGCTACAACAGTGGACTGCCACACTCATTGTTCGACAGTCCGAGAGCCACCCAAACCACCACCCTTGTCATATGAATACCAACGAACCACATCCGGCCACCACAGCCGTTATCATCACCTTCCAACACCACTTTTAGGCGTTACAATCCAAAGACCCCCTCATCGTCCACCATTATTTTCTTTTCCTCCTTTGGTTCTTTAGACGCCAAACCACAAAACACCATAGTTACCATTAAATACTTGGGAAACTAATGGTGCAATGTTTTTCACTTACCAATCAAACAAATCGCTTGCTGTTCCTGCTTTAATTCTATGGCTGACAAACAGGATCACCACCATAACAATCACCTTGGTAACAGTTTCTGTTTTATACCTTGCTCATCACATGTTGTACTTGTATGAAAAATTGTTGCGATATTAATCAAATACAAAAGTAACATTCATCGTGTCATGATTTGGATTAATTAAAGTAATCATAATTAAATGGTGCCAAGAGGAGAAAGTGCTCAATTAACAAATGGTCAAGATGAAATAAGTGGCTGTTAGGTGTTCTCCTTTTTGCTTTTAAAAAGTACGATATATTATAACATTCAATGAGTGTATATGTGACAACAACAATGGGTACCCATTTGGGCCCATGAGGTTCGGTTCTTAAATGAAACGAGTCACGTACTTTTAAGTTTAGATGAAAAGGAATAATTAGAATGAGAAAGATAACGATGTTTCTGTGATGGGACGAGTTAGGTATAATACATAAAATTATGACCGTAATGTTATGATGATGACATGCGTATGATTTATCATGAGTTATAATGATGATCACGATTTATGTATGATGGTGATCATGGAACTTTGATGATGATGTTCGGTTGTGTAGTGATGTAAAGGCAACAATGATCTCATGATGATCTTATGATGATCATAAATGATAATGATCATAATTATGATATAATATTACAATGATGATGACGAGGTTATACTATGATGATGCCGTGATTTGAACCGAAAACCTTTTAAGGTTATTTGGACTAATTAATATTTGGGCTTAAATGTTTTAACTTGGGCCGTTCCAATTTGTGTTATTGGGCCGAGGGTTAGCTAGTCTTCGGGTTAGGCTGGGAATGAAAATTATGATATGATAATGATAACGTGATACTGTGATGATGATGGATTAAACATAATGACGATCAATGAGTTATGGTGAGGTCGAGATGATAATGAACAAGCGGGTTAGGAATAGATATGATAATGGTGTCGTGATGATTTTATGACGATAATGATGTAATAAGATATACATAATGCAAGAAGGTGATAATGATGATGATGTTAAAAGCATAGTAACGATGATAATGGTTTTGATAAAGAATAATGGTGATGACAATAAATGAATTAGGATGTTTATGATACAATAAACATAAAGTGATGATGTTTATGAAATGAGATGATAATTGGATTAGTGATGTATGATGATGACAGAGGAATGATAACGGGTGTTATCGGGTTAGCGGGACGTCGCGGGTTCAAACCTGGACTTGGGCATTTTTTTAAAAGGACTACTCCTTTGAGGTTCGTGAATCCGAGACCAACCTTACACTTGTTCAATGACGTCATATGTATTTTTACTACAAAATACAGTATGGTGAGTTTCATTTGCCCTTTTACTCTTTACATTTTTGGGCTGAGAATACATGCAAATGCTTTATTAACTGTTTTATAATATTTATATGTGTGAGTTCATTTGCTCCCTTTTACTCTTTACGTTTTTGGGCTGAGAATACATGCAAATGCTTATTAACTGTTTTACAATATTTATATGCGTGAGTTTCATTTACCCTTTTTACTCATTACATTTTTGGGCTGAGAATACATGCAAATGCTTTATTAAATGTTTTATAATATTTATATGCGTGAGTTTTCATTACTCCTTTTTTAAATGCTTTTGCAATATATATTTTTGGGACTGAGAATGCATGCGCTTTTATAAATGTTTTACGAAATAGACACAAGTAATCGAAACTACATTATATGGTTGAATGATCGAAACTGAATATGCCCCTTTATAGTATGGTAATCTAAGAATTAGGGAACAGAAACCCTAATTGACGCGAACTCTAAAGATAGATCTATCGGGCCCAACAAGCCCCATCCAAAGTACCGGATGCTTTAGTACTTCAAAATTTATATCATGTCCGAAGGAGGATCCCGGAATGATGGGGATATTCTTATATATATATATATTGTGAAAGTCGGTTACCAGGTGTTCAATCCATATGAATGATACTTTTGTCTCTATGCATGGGACGTATGTTTATGAGAAATGAAAATATGAAATCTTGTGGTCTATTAAAATTATGAAATGATTATTTATATTAAACTAATGAACTCACCAACCTTTTGGTTGACACTTGAAAGCATGTTTATTCTCAGGTATGAAAGAAACATTCCGCTGTGCATTTGCTCATTTTAAAGACATTATTTGGAGTCTATCATCGCAATGGAACCAGTTGTTGGTGACTTCGTCCAGATGGATTAGGACGGGTCTCTACAGTTGGTATCAGAGCGGTGGTCTTAGCGAACCAGGTCTTGCATTAGTGTATCTAAATGATAGACGTTAGGATGCATTAGTGAGTCTGGACTTCGACCGTGTCTGCATGTCAAAAATTTTGCTTATCATTTTTGTCGAAAATCATCTGCTTATCATTCTTAGGAAATTACCTGCTTACCATTCTTAGGGAATCACTTGCTTATCATCTTAAAGTCTAGACACGTCTTACTGCCTCTATTGAATAGACAGTGTATAGATAAATTCATATCTTAGCGTATCTGTTATTGTTACCTTTGCCTGATAGCTTCCGTAGATTCCTCCGTAACTTATGGGATTTTAGTATTATATATGCATATGTAAATTATGTATTGCAGGGTACTAATCTACATCCTATAATCTGTTTCTTATCGAGAATCCTTCATCTGATCGTACGAGGTGAATCCCTCAACTAGTTCGAGTCCCTCAGATTCTGATAGCTATTCTGATAGTTATTCCGACAACTATTCCGATATGGATTTCCACTCGAACTCCGAAAGCAGTGTAACCGAAATGGAGCAACCAGTCAACCATCCCTAATTCATCTGATGGGTTCGTAGTCGACTTAACCGATGGAGACGAGAAAAAAAAAGGTGATCCTTTTCACCCACCAACCTGCACTCTTGGCAAAGAACCTGAAGCACTTACCGGCGAACCTATTCGAAACACCATTCTCATATTCATTTCCAGAGTATCTCGCCACGATTATATTCTACCTAAAATTCTAGATCTTATTCATCCGCTCGTCCGAACCGACAATCATCCCAGAATAATGGAAGAAGTCAACGAACTTCGCGCTCGAGTAATCAATTTGGAAAACGTGGTGCAAAACCTACCAGCTTCAACAACAGCACCGACAACACCAGTACCATCAACAATCCATGCCTCAACGTCTCATTATGTACCTCGAGTATAATCATCGCTCTACGTATCATTCTACATCATTTATCTTCGTTCGACATGACGATTATGTAATCTCCAATGTTTTAGAGATTATATATTCTAGTTCTAACGGTAAATCAAATGAAATTAATATTATATTAACTCATTAATCTATGATTACATCTGAAGAAAATATATCTGTAAGTATATTTTCATAAAGATTGTAATTAAAAATTCTTTCGTATAAATTGTTAATGGTGAAAATATTTTAACGGGTAGGTAATACCCGAGGAATATTTAGATTTCACTTTAATAGGTTATACTGTACATTCTTCGAATCTGATTCAACATCCATTTACTATCCTATTTACATCTACTGATATACGAATCCGTTCACCACAGAATAACCATTTCCAGTCAAATTCAATTTCATATTTGGATTTTGACTTACCAGAATCGAACAAGTGGCATAATGAAGAAATAATAAACACGATAAAAATTGATTAGAAACAGACTAATTAACAACATGAAATTTTGTTAAGAAACCACGCTAACAAGATCCTAGCTAACTATTCCTAGCTAACTGATTATATTTTTATTTATAGCAGTTTATTTATCGCAATTTAATTATCGCAATTTACATTCTCGCAATTTTATTTATCGTCATTTAATTTCTGTTATTTACTTTACGCACTTTATTTATCGTTATTTAATTTCTGTTATTTATTTTACGCACTTAAATATCGGGACACGTATACAAGGTTTTGACATATCATATCGACGCATCTATATATATTATTTGGAACCACCATAGACACTCTATATGCAGTAATGATCGAGTTCTCTATACAGGGTTGAGGTTGATTCTATAATAATATATATACTTTGAGTTGTGATCGAGTCTGAGACGAATACGGGTCACGAAACGTATTAATTAATTCGAATATTATATATTAAACTATATATGAATTATTGGACTGTTAAATGTGGATTATCAACTGTGGACTACCAACATTGGACAATTAAAATGAATTAAAATATTGATTATAACATATGAAACTAAATAATTCTTCAAGTTTGCCACTTGATTTCATCTTAAACCTCATTTGTATCTTGATGATTACAATCTGCGTTCAAACCTTTCATGATTCTTGAAAACACCTCAATCGATAGGATGAATCAACCGCACTTCATCTACGGAAGGAAAGATTTATGCATATAGTTATTCACCTGAGAAACTCTCGACAACTGAGTAAAAGTTTAACACGTAGCCGCGTCAGATCCTTTAGCATTTATTAGCAAAAATAACTTTGCGATCCCTTTTCAAAGTAGCCAATTTTGTCACAGCTCCAGCAAGTCAACTTCGACTTTTCATTCAAAGTAGCCTTACTATAATCCTGATATATACAATTACCCTTTTGATACCGGAGAATTCTTTTATATTCCACCACATTACCAGCAAATGTACCAGCAACCTTGTCGCTCCTTAGTTTAAATCCCTCTGACAAATCACTATATTTATCTATTGAAGTCTCGTCATGTACTCATCCGCATCTTGTAACGAGAACTGCCATAACAATTACCGAGAATCAGCAATCAGTACTTTGAAAACTCACAGCATATCTACATCAACAGTTATATGTATGACATTTATCTCTTAGAATTATGATCTCTCATTCTGAAAAGCACTCAGTCACAAATCAATACTCTGAATGTTGAAAAAGCTGAATGAAGCAACAGAAACCATAGACAACCGTAAACGACCTTAATCATCGAAAGTTTGATGATAAAGAATAGTATGTTGGAAAAGTTCAGAAAAGTTGGAACTGGAAAAACGGATTGAACTAACCACGAAGGAGACCAAGGACAAATACAAGGACCATACCATATATTCAAAGAATCCAGGTAATTCTGGATCCGATGAAACCTTTAATGAATATCTTGCTCCGTACTCATGTTAAAATCTTGCGGAAAATCTTTCTCCATCAACCATCGAACTTAGAAATTCCAAAATATCATCATCAATATCTTCGATATTTCTGAGGATATTTTCGTAAATAATCTCGTCCGAAATTATATACCTCTTCGTGCTTCCTGTGTATCAGTATATTGGAAGCATTCAAGAGAAAATTTAGTGGCGAAAAGCAGATTATGCGATACTATGAAGAAAGCCGTGGACAAATTACAAAGAATAAGTTTGACTTCAAAGAATCCAAATGATTCAATGTCTGCTAAAGTCTTTAGTGAATATCTTGCTCCTTACTCTAAACCCTTACAGACAATAGTTTCTATCATCCGCTGATCTTAGATATTCCGAGATATTATCGTATCTTTCATTATAAATATCCTCCATATTTCTGGAGATATTTTTATAACTACTCTTATCTGAAATCATTAATCTCTTTGTGCTATCAGTATTACATCATATAGAAACTGTTAGTTTCTATAATCTGTAAACTTTCGAGCTTAAAATATGAATGTTATTGAAGTAATGTTGGGAATTGATGCATGAGTTAGTATAATATAATGACACTTGATCAACGTGATTATATTACAGTAAGTCATGCCGAGTTTCTAATGGGACGTGATGAGTCACAGATCCTAACGTCATCACGTGCCATGTTACATAACTCTTTCATTATGCTTAACTTTCGAACATATCAAGAAAATATATTCTTGATAATTCTATTCTCAGTAATTCTGATAATTTGACAAATCAAATCGTACCATTACGATTTTCTTCTTAGAATATTAACAAAGTTCATTCCGAAGTTTATATCTGCGAATTCTGAACCATTACAAGCGGTGTTTAATCGCAAGAAGAAGAAATGAAGGGACAAAGCTCCAAAATATAAGAGAAAATATAAAGCCCAATAACAACACGGAGGTTACAAACCGTATATATTAATACGAATAACAATATAAAGACATGGTATAATTAAGAATAGTATTACCAAAAGGTAATAGTAGAAGTAAACAGATTCTTCTGATGGAAGATTGAAATGAAGGATGACAGAAATGATAATTAGGAAAAATATCAAGGATTAGAACTGGATTAAGCATTTTCACAATCTTTTGGATGTATGAACTAAGAAAGAAATTATAGGAATGGTGAGAATAATGGAACGGAAGAGCTTAATTTATAGTGGAAATATCAGACAGAGTAATCGAGGCAGATCACCGTATTTAATTATAGAAATCTTAATTTCCTTACTCGCCGAAGAATCAAATTTTATAGATTTCAAAAATTTTCTTTAAATCCCTTGAATTCTGGAATTCAACCCTGAATATATCAAAAGTTAAGATGAATATTTACTTTTCCTATTTCAATTTTTGCGATAGCTTCACTCATATGCTTCAAGTAATCAAATCGTTTTATCTAAATTGCTCACTAATGATAAAACTCAAATTTCTAACTCGTATGCGTCATGAAAACATATTTATTGTCAGCCATGATGATCCCACTCAAATTTCGGGACGAAATTTCTTTAACGGGTAGGTACTGTGATGACCCGGGAATTTACAACCAAATTTAAACTTAATCTTTATATGTTTTCGACACGATAAGCAAAATCTGTAATGTGAAGTCTCGAAAAGTTTGAAATTATATTCATGTAATCAATTACCCTTTGACTATTTTCGACGATTCACGAAAACTAATTGTAAATAGATATGTGTGTGTTTATATAAATAATAATTTGAAGTATTATATGTTGTGGTTATTAAAATTAATTATGTAAAATAAAATAAAAAAATGAGATATTATAATAATTATTATTTAAAATATATCTCTATATATAAATAAATTATAAAAAAAAAAATATTAAATGATTGTAATACTCGTTTATCATTCGATTGATATTAAACAAGTAAAATACGAAATCATAAAAATTAATAAATGTTAGTATGAAATTAAGTGATATAAATTTATAAAGTTGCTATAAATATATTTAATTATCTTATGATGAATTTTAACACTTCGTACATTTTTACTTGGGATTTTTCTGTGTACTTTATCCACCACTACTTATCAACGGAGCACGATATATCACCCGAATTAAAACGTCGGTAGATTAAGACATAGTGAAAGGCTACGTTCTAATTAATTACATTATGAATGAGATGTAATAATATATTATATATATCATAGATTGGTTATCTGTCAAAGTCTATATATATATATATATATATATATATATATATATATATATATATATATATATATATATATATATATATATATATATATATATATATATATATAATACACCTATAGATATGCATATTACAATAGATATTTAGTTACTGTATTTGATTGCCAATCATCATCCATCCATATCTATCTAAGGCTATAATATATATAAATATATACATATAGGTAGATATGTGAATATGTCGACCAACTCCCACTAACATTTCCCTAACTAAAAATATAACTGTTTCTTTCACCTTGACTATTTTTTTTAATCCCAATTCATATGATGTTATAAATACACGATCGCCACTCTTTATCTATATCAATATATACACACGTGAACTTCCTCAACACAAAACTCATAGTTCACGCGAACACTCCAGGGTCCAAAACGCAGAAACTACTTTATGATATCGAAGGTTCATATACACAAAGAGCTTGTGTGGTTTACAACGAAAAATGAAGAAACTGCTGATATAATTCACTGATGCTACTACGCTGTACTCGTTCATGCTCCTGTCCAATCACAACCATCGTCACACACAAACAAGTAAATTGTTTTCTGCTTTTTCTCCAGCCTTGTGTACGTGACAAAACCACATATTTAATTATGTATTTGCTTTTGTGGCGAGGACCACCTTTGTCTCCTCTCTCTCTCTTGATCGACTAAAGTAACCATCATCACAATCAAACACCATCGAAAATAAACCACAAGAGGCTATTGCAGCCACGGTTACAGCTACAACAGTGGACTGCCATACTCATTGTTCGACAGTCCGAGAGCCACCCAAACCACCACCCTTATCATATGAATACCAACGAACCACATCCGGCCACCACAGCCGTTATCATCACCTTCCAACACCACTTTTAGGCGTTACAATCCAAAGACCCCCTCATCGTCCACCATTATTTTCTTTTCCTCCTTTGGTTCTGTAGACGCCAAACCACAAAACACCATAGTTACCATTAAATACTTGGGAAACTAATGGTGCAATGTTTTTCACTTACCAATCAAACAAATCGCTTGCTGTTCCTGCTTTAATTCTACGGCTGACAAACAGGATCACCACCATAACAATCACCTTGGTAACAGTTTCTGTTTTATACCTTGCTCATCACATGTTGTACTTGTATGAAAAATTGTTGCGATATTAATCAAATACAAAAGTAACATTCAACGTGTCATGATTTGGATTAATTAAAGTAATCATAATTAAATGGTGCCAAGAGGAGAAAGTGCTCAATTAACAAATGGTCAAGATGAAATAAGTGGCTGTTAGGTGTTCTCCTTTTTGCTTTTAAAAAGTACGATATATTATAACATTCAATGAGTGTATATGTGACAACAACAATGGGTACCCATTTGGGCCCATGAGGTTCGGTTCTTAAATGAAACGAGTCACGTACTTTTAAGTTTAGATGAAAAGGAATAATTAGAACGAGAAAGATAACGATGTTTCTGTGATGGGACGAGTTAGGTATAATACATAAAATTATGACCGTAATGTTATGATGATGACATGCGTATGATTTATCATGAGTTATAATGATGATCACGATTTATGTATGATGGTGATCATGGAACTTTGATGATGATGTTCGGTTGTGTAGTGATGTAAAGGCAACAATGATCTCATGATGATCTTATGATGATCATAAATGATAATGATCATAATTATGATATAATAGTACAATGATGATGACGAGGTTATACTATGATGATGCCGTGATTTGAACCGAAAACCTTTTAAGGTTATTTGGACTAATTAATATTTGGGCTTAAATGTTTTAACTTGGGCCGTTCCAATTTGTGTTATTGGGCCGAGGGTTAGCTAGTCTTCGGGTTAGGCTGGGAATGAAAATTATGATATGATAATGATAACGTGATACTGTGATGATG
Organism: Rutidosis leptorrhynchoides; assembly: GCF_046630445.1. Classification (NCBI taxonomy): domain Eukaryota; kingdom Viridiplantae; phylum Streptophyta; class Magnoliopsida; order Asterales; family Asteraceae; genus Rutidosis; species Rutidosis leptorrhynchoides. The sequence goes on along the minus strand of NC_092336.1, from coordinate 186,832,424 downwards.
ATGGATTAAACATAATGACGATCAATGAGTTATGGTGAGGTCGAGATGATAATGAACAAGCGGGTTAGGAATAGATATGATAATGGTGTCGTGATGATTTTATGACGATAATGATGTAATAAGATATACATAATGCAAGAAGGTGATAATGATGATGATGTTAAAAGCATAGTAACGATGATAATGGTTTCGATAAAGAATAATGGTGATGATAATAAACGAATTAGGATGTTTATGATACAATAAACATAAAGTGATGATGTTTATGAAATGAGATGATAATTGGATTAGTGATGTATGATGATGACAGAGGAATGATAACGGGTGTTATCGGGTTAGCGGGACGTCGCGGGTTCAAACCTGGACTTGGGCATTTTTTTAAAAGGACTACTCCTTTGAGGTTCGTGAATTCGAGACCAACCTTACACTTGTTCAATGACGTCATATGTATTTTTACTACAAAATACAGTATGGTGAGTTTCATTTTCCCTTTTACTCTTTACATTTTTGGGCTGATAATACATGCAAATGCTTTATTAACTGTTTTATAATATTTATATGTATGAGTTCATTTGCTCCCTTTTACTCTTTACATTTTTGGGCTGAGAATACATGCAAATGCTAATTAACTATTTTACAATATTTATATGTGTGAGTTTCATTTACCCTTTTTACTCATTACATTTTTGGGCTGAGAATACATGCAAATGCTTTATTAAATGTTTTATAATATTTATATGCGTGAGTTTTCATTACTCCCTTTTTAAATGCTTTTGCAATATATATTTTTGGGACTGAGAATGCATGCGCTTTTATAAATGTTTTACGATAGACACAAGTAATCGAAACTACATTATATGGTTGAATGATCGAAACTGAATATGCCCCTTTATAGTCTGGTAATCTAAGAATTAGGGAACAGAAACCCTAATTGACGCGAACTCTAAAGATAGATCTATCGGGCCCAACAAGCCCCATCCAAAGTACCGGATGCTTTAGTACTTCGAAATTTATATCATGTCCGAAAGAGGATCCCGGAATGATGGGGATATTCTTATATATATATATATATATATTGTGAATGTCGGTTACCAGGTGTTCAATCCATATGAATGATATTTTTGTCTCTATGCATGGGACGTATGTTTATGAGAAATGAAAATATGAAATCTTGTGGTCTATTAAAATTATGAAATGATTATTTATGTTAAACTAATGAACTCACCAACCTTTTGGTTGACACTTGAAAACATGTTTATTCTCAGGTATGAAAGAAACATTCTGCTGTGCATTTGCTCATTTTAAAGACAGTATTTGGAGTCTATCATCGCAATGGAACCAGTTGTTGGTGACTTCATCCAGATGGATTAGGACGGGTCTCTACACCGGGTATCATCAAATGCGGGTGAAAGAAGATGATATTCCAAAGACTGCTTTCAGAACACGTTACGGTCATTACGAGTTTATGGTCATGCCGTTTGGTTTAAATAATGCACCAGCTATGTTCATGGACCTTATGAACCGAGTGTGTGGACCATACCTTGACAAGTTTGTCATTGTTTTCATTGATGACATACTTATTTACTCAAAGAATGACCAAGAACACAGTGAACATTTGAGAAAGGTGTTAGAAGTATTGAGGAAGGAAGAATTGTACGCTAAGTTTTCAAAGTGTGCATTTTGGTTGGAAGAAGCTCAATTCCTCGGTCACATAGTGAACAAAGAAGGTATTAAGGTGGATCCGGCAAAGATAGAAACTGTTGAAAAGTGGGAAACCCCGAAAACTCCGAAACACATACGCCAGTTTTTAGGACTAGCTGGTTACTATAGAAGGTTCATCCAAGACTTTTCCAGAATAGCAAAACCCTTGACTGCATTAACGCATAAAGGGAAGAAATTTGAATGGAATGATGAACAAGAGAAAGCGTTTCAGTTATTGAAGAAAAAGCTAACTACGGCACCTATATTGTCATTGCCTGAAGGGAATGATGATTTTGTGATTTATTGTGACGCATCAAAGCAAGGTCTCGGTTGTGTATTAATGCAACGAACGAAGGTGATTGCTTATGCGTCTAGACAATTGAAGATTCACGAACAAAATTATACGACGCATGATTTGGAATTAGGCGCGGTTGTTTTTACATTAAAGACTTGAAGGCACTACTTATATGGGGTCAAAAGTATTATATATACCGACCACAAAAGTCTTCAACACATATTTAATCAGAAACAACTGAATATGAGGCAGCATAGGTGGATTGAATTATTGAATGATTACGACTTTGAGATTCGTTACCACCCGGGGAAGGCAAATGTGGTAGCCGATGCCTTGAGCAGGAAGGACAGAGAACCCATTCGAGTAAAATCTATGAATATAATGATTCATAATAACCTTACTACTCAAATAAAGGAGGCGCAGCAAGGAGTTTTAAAAGAGGGAAATTTAAAGGATGAAATACCCAAAGGATCGGAGAAACATCTTAATATTCGGGAAGACGGAACCCGGTATAGGGCTGAAAGGATTTGGGTACCAAAATTTGGAGATATGAGAGAAATGGTACTTAGAGAAGCTCATAAAACTAGATACTCAATACATCCTGGAACGGGGAAGATGTACAAGGATCTCAGGAAATATTTTTGGTGGCCGGGTATGAAAGCCGATGTTGCTAAATACGTAGGAGAATGTTTGACGTGTTCTAAGGTCAAAGCTGAGCATCAGAAACCATCAGGTCTACTTCAACAACCCGAAATCCCGGAATGGAAATGGGAAAACATTACCATGGATTTCATCACTAAATTGCCAAGGACTGCAAGTGGTTTTGATACTATTTGGGTAATAGTTGATCGTCTCACCAAATCAGCACATTTCCTGCCAATAAGAGTAGATGACAAGATGGAGAAGTTAGCACGACTGTATTTGAAGGAAGTCTTCTCCAGACATGGAATACCAATCTCTATTATCTCTGATAGGGATGGCTGATTTATTTCAAGATTCTGGCAGACATTACAGCAAGCATTAGGAACTCGTCTAGACATGAGTACTGCCTATCATCCACAAACTGATGGGCAGAGCGAAAGGACGATACAAACGCTTGAAGACATGCTACGAGCATGTGTTATTGATTTCGAAAACAGTTGGGATCGACATCTACCATTAGCAGAATTTTCCTACAACAACAGCTACCATTCAAGCATTGAGATGGCGCCGTTTGAAGCACTTTATGGTAGAAAGTGCAGGTCTCCGATTTGTTGGAGTGAAGTGGGGGATAGACAGATTATGGGTCCAGAGATTATACAAGAAACTACCGAGAAGATCATCCAAATTCAACAACGGTTGAAAACCGCCCAAAGTCGACAAAAGAGCTACGCTGACATTAAAAGAAAAGATGTAGAATTTGAAATTGAAGAGATGGTCATGCTTAAAGTTGCACCTTGGAAAGGCGTTGTTCGATTTGGTAAACGAGGGAAATTAAATCCAAGGTATATTGGACCATTCAAGATTATTGATCGTGTCGGACCAGTAGCTTACCGACTTGAGTTACCTCAACAACTCGCGGCTGTACATAACACTTTCCACGTCTCGAATTTGAAGAAATGTTTTACTAAAGAAGATCTCACTATTCCGTTAGATGAAATCCAAATCAACGAAAAACTCCAATTCATCGAAGAACCCGTCGAAATAATGGATCGTGAGGTTAAAAGACTTAAGCAAAACAAGATACCAATTGTTAAGGTTCGATGGAATGCTCGTAGAGGACCCGAGTTCACCTGAGAGCGTGAAGATCAGATGAAGAAGAAATACCCGCATCTATTTCCAGAAGATTCGTCAACACCTTCAACAGCTTAAAATTTCGGGACGAAATTTATTTAACGGGTAGGTATTGTAGTGACCCGAACTTTTCCATATTTATATATATTAATTGAGATTGATATTTACATGATTAAATGTTTCCAACATGTTAAGCAATCAAACTTGTTAAGACTTGATTAATTGAAATATGTTTCATATAGACAATTGACCACCCAAGTTGACCGGCGATTCACGAACGTTAAAACTTGTAAAAACGACATGACGATATATATATATATATATATATATATATATATATATATATATATATATATATATATATATATATATATATGGATATACATATGGTTAACATGAGATTATGATAAGTAAGTATCTCCATAAGTATATTAACAATGAGTTATATACATATAAACAAGACTACTAACTTAAGGATTTCGAAACGAGACATATATGTAACGATTATCGTTGTAACGACATTTAAATGTATATATATCATATTAAGATATATTAATATATCATAATATCATGATAATATAATAAGTTAACATCTCATTAGATATAATAAACAATGGGTTAACAACATTAATTGAGATCGTTAACTTAAAGGTTTCAAAACAACACTTACATGTAACGACTAACGATGACTTAACGACTCAGTTAAAATGTATATACATGTAGTGTATTTAGATGTATTAAAATACTTTTGGAAGACTTCAAGACATATATCAAAACACTCATACTTAACAAAAATGGTTACAGTTACTTTTCCATTCTTTTCTTTCATCAAGAATTCTAGTCGTATTCTTATCCGTATTATACACAACTTCAAAACGTACTTACTATGAGTATATACCAATAGGAACTAGCATGGGATTCCACTCTTGATTATGTCATGTATGACTAATCAATTTTAACTTCTACCATGAGCTAGTCAACTAACTAGAACTCCTTTTAACCCCACTCACCACTCACCAATTACCACTCATCATTCACTCCATTTCACTTCCAATTCTCTTTCTAATTCTCTCTCAACACACACACACACACACTATTATGAACGTATTTTTCCAGTAGTTAATCATCATCTTCATCAAAAATCACTTCATGAATCAAGCTATAATCAACATAGGAAGAACACTTCAAGAACACTTCAAAAATCCCTTCAAGTTTACTAATTTACTGCCAAGCTTTCTAATCCATTCCAAGTAATCATCTAAGATCAAGAAACCTTTGTTATATACAGTAGGTTATCTTTCTTATTCAAGGTAATATTCATATTCAAACTTTGATTCAATTTCTATAACTATAAACTATCTTAATTCGAGTAAAAATCTTACTTGAACTTGTTTTTGTGTCATGATCCTACTTCAAGAACTTTCAAGCCATCCAAGATCCTTTGAAGCTAGATCATTTATTGTCACTTCCAGTAGGTTTACCTACTAAACTTGAGGTAGTAATGATGTTCATAACATCATTCGATTCATATATATAAAACTATCTTATTCGAAGGTTTAAACTCGTAATCAGTAGAACATAGTTTAGTTAATTCTAAACTTGTTCGCAAACAAAAGTTAATCCTTCTAACACGACTTTTAAAATTAACTACACACATGTTCTATATCTATATGATATGCTAACTTAATGATTTAAAACCTGGAAACACGAAAAACTCCGTAAAACCGGATTTACGCCGTCGTAGTAACACCGCGGGCTGTTTTGGGTTAGTTAATTAAAACCTATGATAAACTTTGATTTAAAAGTTGTTATTCTGAGAAAATGATTTTTATTATGAACATGAAACTATATCCAAAAATTATGGTTAAACTCAAAGTGGAAGTATGTTTTCTAAAATGGTCATCTAGACGTCGTTCTTTCGACTGAAATGACTACCTTTACAAAAACGACTTGTAACTTATTTTTCCGACAATAAACCTATACTTTTTCTGTTTAGATTCATAAAATAGAGTTCAATATGAAACCAGAGCAATTTGATTCACTCAAAACGGATTTAAAATGAAGAAGTTATGGGTAAAACAAGATTGGATAATTTTTCTCATTTTAGCTACGTGAAAATTGGTAACAAATCTATTCCAACCATAACTTAATCAACTTGTATTGTATATTATGTAATCTTGAGATACCATAGACACGTATACAATGTTTCGACCTATCATGTCGACACATCTATATATATTTCGGAACAACCATAGACACTCTATATGTGAATGTTGGAGTTAGCTATACAGGGTTGAGGTTGATTCCAAAATATATATAGTTTGAGTTGTGATCAATACTGAGATACGTATACACTGGGTCGTGGATTGATTCAAGATAATATTTATCGATTTATTTCTGTACATCTAACTGTGGACAACTAGTTGTAGGTTACTAACGAGGACAGCTGACTTAATAAACTTAAAACATCAAAATATATTAAAAGTGTTGTAAATATATTTTAAACATACTTTGATATATATTTATATATTGTTATAGGTTCGTGAATCAACTAGTGGCCAAGTCTTACTTCCCGACGAAGTAAAAATCTGTGAAAGTGAGTTATAGTCCCACTTTTAAAATCTAATATTTTTGGGATGAGAATACATGCAGGTTTTATAAATGATTTACAAAATAGACACAAGTACGTGAAACTACATTCTATGGTTGAATTATCGAAATCGAATATGCCCCTTTTTATTAAGTCTGGTAATCTAAGAATTAGGGAACAGACACCCTAATTGACGCGAATCCTAAAGATAGATCTATTGGGCCTAACAAACCCCATCCAAAGTACCGGATGCTTTAGTACTTCGAAATTTATATCATATCCGAAGGGTGTCCCGAAATGATGGGGATATTCTTATATATATGCATCTTGTTAATGTCGGTTACCAGGTGTTCACCATATGAATGATATTTATCTCTATGTATGGGATGTGTATTGAAATATGAAATCTTGTGGTCTATTGTTACGATTTGATACATATAGGTTAAACCTATAACTCACCAACATTTTTGTTGACGTTTAAAGCATGTTTATTCTCAGGTGAATACTAAGAGCTTCCGCTGTTGCATACTAAAATAAGGACAAGATTTGGAGTCCATGTTTGTATGATATTGTGTAAAAACTGCATTCAAGAAACTGATTTCGATGTAATATATTTGTATTGTAAACCCTTATGTAATGGTCGTGTGTAAACAGGATATTTTAGATTATCATTATTTGATAATCTACGTAAAGCTTTTAAACCTTTATTTATGAAATAAAGGTTATGGTTTGTTTTAAAAATGAATGCAGTCTTTGAAAAACGTCTCATATAGAGGCCAAAACCTCGCAACGAAATCAATTAATATGGAAAGTTTTTAATCAATAAGAACGGGACATTTCAAATAGGTCATATCAACAACGGTAAACACGATGGGTCAAAGATGTTCAATTAGTCCTATGGCTCGTTACGACTCGATTATGTAGCATGTGAATCAATTTGTCAAGTTTCATGCAAGATACAAGTATAGAAACAAGCTAGGAAGGTTGCATAATCATTTGGTTAAGTTTGACAAAAAGTCAAACTTTGGTCGGTCAAAGTCAACGAAAAAGTCAACACGTTCGGGTCGGGTCCCGAACTATTTTTTTGAGGTTTTTATTCATATATAAGCATGTTAGAATAAGTCTAATGTGAATCGGAGGTCCATAGCGTGCCAAACATTTTTCGTATTTTGACCAAGGAGGTCAGAACCTGGACACGTTATATGTCGCGCCGCGACCCAGGATTGCCGCGCCGCGGCAATCAACGGGTGCTGGTACCTGGTCAGTCTCAATTGTTCAAGTCTCAATTCAAACTTCATTTTCACATAAAACACAAACCGTAAACTCTTACGACACGCATTTTATATCGTTGGAAAGCTAATTTGACAAAGAAGACAACTAAACACATTTCACCAACCGAAAATATTATTTGCAATAATCGACCTTTCAAAATCAAATGATCAATCAATGCACACATTTAATGCTTCAAATTTTACAAGTGCACATTTATGATTCGGGCATTTAATGCATACATAAAACACGCCGTTTTGTAGATAATCAAGCATACAATACAACTAACTACTTACTAACAATAATTCATGGCTTTCATTGCATTAAATGTTCACATTCAATTCTATCAAACCCTAACCAACAAAATCAAAATCACTAATCATGTTTATGAAGTTTTCTAAAACAACCTACTCATCAAATTGAAGCTAGTGATGTTAGGAACACATTTAATACATGCATTTATAACATTTAACATCATTCAAACAACCAAATCACCAAATCAAACACACCAAAGTTTATGTTCATGCTAGTTACTTCAAATAATAAAATCGAACATATAAATCATATATTCATGTTAGACTTGAGCCATAGACACTAATTAACAACTTTATAAGTTAAAAACATCAAGAACACAAAATCTAGTGATTTTAGAAAGTTACCCAAATGTAATGAAATCGGTATGGAATCGAAGAGGAAGTTACAAGGATTCCAAATATGTAATTTGTTTTGATTGATGCTTGCTCGATTTGATTTAGATGATGATTTCTTGGATTGGTGTTTGAGAGATTTTGTGGAAGTATTAAAGAAAAAAAGGAAAATGAAAGAGATAATGAATGGATGAGAGTGAAGGGTTGACTAGTTGACCTAGTCACCTCTTTGCTCCCTTGGCAACAATGGTCTCTCTAGTTCGGTTGCGGGTGCGTGAATTACCTAAACAAGATATTTTAAAAACGCGTATTAACGGGAGATGTTATAGTCATATAACGGACTTTAAATAATTTAACGGAAAAGTAAACGGAAAAAGGCGGGATGTTACATTACCTACTCCTTAAATGAAATTTCGTCCCGAAATTTAAGTAGGCGTAGCGGTCGTTGTTTCTTCCTCGAAATCTTGCGTTTATGGAATCGGGAATAAGTGAGGGTATTTGTTTTGCATTTGATCTTGCCTTTCCCAAGTAAATTCGGGTCCTCTTTTGGCGTTCCAACGGACTTTGACAATCAGAAATCGGCTTTGTTTCAACGTCTTGACGGAGGTGTCCACAATTTCAACCGGTTCCTCCACAAAATGAAGTTTGTCATCAATAGTAAGTTCCTCGAGTGGGATGACGATATAGGGTTCGGCAAGACACTTTTTCAAGTTAGATACATGGAAGGTAGGATGAACAGAGCTCAATTGGGGCGGAAGATCTAAACGATAAGCAACGGTTCCAATACGCTCCAAGATTTCGAAAGGACCAATATACCGCGGATTTAATTTCCCACGCTTTCCAAAACGAATGACATCTTTCCAAGGTGCGACTTTTAACATGACGCGGTTACCGACTTGAAATTCAAGGTCGTTGCGTCTTTTGTCGATATAGCACTTTTGACGACTCCGGACCGTCCGAAGCCTATCTCGGATTTGAACGATCTTTTCGGTGGTTTCGTGAATAAGTTCGGGTTCGGTGATTTATACGTCGCCTACCTCGGCCCAACAAAGAGGTGAACGACATTTTCGGCCATATAGCGCTTCAAAAGGTGCGGCTTTAATACTCGCATGATAACTATTGTTGTAAGAGAACTCGGCGAGAGGTAAGTGCTTGTCCCAAGCTTTTCCAAAATCAACAATGCAAGCTCGTAACATGTCCTCCAAGGTTTGAATTGTGCATTCGCTTTGTCCATCGGTTTGAGGATGATATGCGGTGCTCATGTCTAAACGCGTTCCCAATGCTTCTTGCAAGGTACACCAAAATCTAGAAACAAAACGGCCATCTCGGTCGGAGATAATCGATAAAGGTACACCGTGTCGGGCTACGCTTTCTTTGATGTAAAGTTGTGCAAGTTTCTCCATTTTTTCGGTCTCCTTCATGGCGAGAAAGTGTGCGGATTTGGTGAGACGGTCAACAATAACCCAAATGGTATCATAACCGCCCGTCGTTTTTGGTAGTTTGGTGATAAAATCCATCGTTATCCTTTCCCACTTCCATTGCGGGATCTCGGGTTGTTGAAGTAGTCCGGACGGTCTTTGGTGTTCGGCTTTGACTTTGGAACATGTCAAACACTTGGAAACATAAGTAGCTACGTCCCTTTTGATGTTCAGCCACCAATATTGTTGTTTAAGGTCGTTGTACATCTTATTGGCACCGGGGTGAATCGAGTATCGTGACTTATGGGCTTCATCTAAAATAAGACTTCGTAGGTCCCCATAACTAGGCACCCAAATCCTTTCGGCGAAATATCGGAGTCCGGTTTCCTTAGTTTCGAATCGAGAGACTAGAATGTTCAAGAGCTCACGTGAAACGTTTTCATCCTTGAGAGCTTCATCTTGGGCTACCCGAATTTGGCTATTAAGGTTTGTGTGGATGGTGATGTTTAAGGCTCGGACACGAAGAGGCACCGCTCTTTCTTTTCGACTTAAGACATCGGCTACTACATTTGCCTTTCCGGGATGGTAACGAAGCTCGCAATCGTAATCGTTTAAGGTTTCAATCCACCTTCATTGTCTCATGTTTAGTTGCTTTTGATCGAAGATGTGTTGGAGACTTTTGTGATCGGTAAAGATAGTACTCTTGGTTCCATAAAGATAGTGTCTCCACATTTTAAGTGCAAAGACAACGGCTCCGAGTTCGAGATCATGTGTCGTGTAGTTTCGTTCATGAATTTTGAGTTGTCGAGAAGCATAAGAAATGACTTTCGTTCGTTGCATCAACACACACCCAAAACCATGTTTCGAGGCATCGCAATACACAACAAAATCATCGTTACCTTCGGGAAGTGACAAGATAGGAGCGGTGGTTAGCTTCGTTTTCAAGATTTGAAATGCGGATTCTTGTTCGGTTGCCCAAACGAATTTTCTTCCCTTATGAGTTAACGCGGTTAGAGGATGAGCGACCAAAGAGAAATCTTTGATGAATCTACGATAGTATCCGACGAGACCCAAGAATTGACGAATGTGAGTAGGAGTAGTAGGAGTCTCCCATTTACAAATGGCTTCGGTTTTCGTTGGATCGACTTTAATACCTTGATCACTTACAACATGACCAAGAAATTGAACTTCCTTTAAATAAAATTCACACTTGGAGAATCTGGTATAGAGTCGTTCTTGTCTTAAAAGTTCAAGCACAAGTCGGAGGTGTTCCTCGTGTTCTTCTTTGCTTTTAGAATAAACTAAAATATCATCGATGAACACGATAACGAATTTGTCAAGATACGGCTTGCACACGCGGTTCATAAGGTCCATGAACACCGCCAGTGCGTTAGTGAGACCAAATGGCATGACAAGGAATTCATAACTACCATAACGAGTTCGGAAAGCAGTTTTGGAGACATCTTCCCCCTTAACCCTTAATTGATGATAACCCGAGCGGAGATCGATTTTCGAATATACACAAGACCCTTGTAGTTGATCAAAGAGGTCATCGATGCGAGGAAGAGGATATCGATTCTTCACCGTCAATTTATTTAGTTCACGATAATCAATGCACATTCGTAGGGATCCGTCTTTCTTTTTAACAAACAAAATCGGAGCACCCCAAGGTGAATGGCTAGGTTGGATAAAACCACGATCAAGTAGTTCTTGGATTTAACTTTGCAATTCTTGCATTTCGAATGGAGCGAGTCTATATGGTGCACGTGCTACGGGTGCGGCTCCCGGAATAAGATCGATTTAGAATTCAACCGGTCGATGAGGTGGAAGACCCGGCAATTCGTCGGGAAATACATCGGAATAGTCACTAACAATTGGCACATCATCGATGTGCTTCTCATCGGACTCGACTTTCTTAACGTGAGCAAGGATCGCAAAACAACCCTTACGGAGTAGTTTTCTAACTTTAATGCATGAAACGAGGTTGAGTCCGGTGCAACTCTTATCGCCATAGACGATCAAAGGTTCACCATTCTCGATAGGAATTCGAATTGCGTTAAGATCACAAAGGATATGAGATTTCATTTTGGCTAGCCAATTCATACCGATTATTACATCGAAGCTTCCTAGTTCCATGGGTATCAAGTCAATTTCAAACTCATTACCCAAAAGGTTAAATGTGCACCCCCGGTAATATGTGTCGGCACTTAATAGTTTTTCGTTGGCCACTTCAATGGTATAAGTGGTATCTAGTGGAAGTGGTAGAGTGTTAAAAGAATGAGTCAAAGTCTTGGATACAAAACTCTTATCGGCACCCGAATCGAATAAACAAGTAACATAAGTGTTGTTGAGAAGAAACGTATCCGTGACTAATTCATTGTCATCTCGGGCTTCCTCGGTGTTGATGTTGAAAGCTCGACCGCATGTGTTGGGTGAAATGTCCCGTTCTTATTGATTAAAAATGTTCCATATTAATTGAGTTCGTTGCGAGGTTTTGACCTCTATATGAGACGTTTTTCAAAGACTGCATTCATTTTTAAAACAAACCATAACCTTTATTTCATAGATAAAGGTTTAAAAAAGCTTTACGTAGATTATCAAATAATGATAATCTAAAATATCCTGTTTACACACGACCATTACATAATGGTTTACAATACAAATATGTTACAACAAAATAAGTTTCTTGAATGCAGTTTTTACACAATAACATACAAGTATGGACTCCAAATCTCGTCCTTATTTAAGTATGCGACAGCGGAAGCTCTTAATAATCACCTGAGAATAAACATGCTTAAAACGTCAACAAAAATGTTGGTGAGTTATAGGTTTAACCTATATATATCAAATCATAATAATAGACCACAAGATTTCATATTTCAATACACATCCCATACATAGAGATAAAAATCATTCATATGGTGAACACCTGGTAATCGACATTAACAAGATGCATATATAAGAATATCCCCATCATTCCGGGACACCCTTCGGATATGATATAAATTTCGAAGTACTAAAGCATCCGGTACTTTGGATGGGGCTTGTTGGGCCCGATAGATCTATCTTTAGGATTCGCGTCAATTAGGGTGTCTGTTCCCTAATTCTTAGATTACCAGACTTAATAAAAAGGGGCATATTCGATTTCAATAATTCAACCATAGAATGTAGTTTCACGTACTTGTGTCTATTTTGTAAATCATTTATAAAACCTGCATGTATTCTCATCCCAAAAATATTAGATTTTAAAAGTGGGACTATAACTCACTTTCACAGATTTTTACTTCGTCGGGAAGTAAGACTTGGCCACTGGTTGATTCACGAACCTATAACAATATATACATATATATCAAAGTATGTTCAAAATATATTTACAACACTTTTAATATATTTTGATGTTTTAAGTTTATTAAGTCAGCTGTCCTCGTTAATAACCTACAACTAGTTTTCCACAGTTAGATGTACAGAAATAAATCGATAAATATTATCTTGAATCAATCCACGACCCAGTGTATACGTATCTCAGTATTGATCACAACTCAAACTATATATATTTTGGAATCAACCTCAACCCTGTATAGCTAACTCCAACATTCACATATAGAGTGTCTATGGTTGTTCCGAAATATATATAGATGTGTCGACATGATAGGTCGAAACATTGTATACGTGTCTATGGTATCTCAAGATTACATAATATACAATACAAGTTGATTAAGTTATGGTTGGAATAGATTTGTTACCAATTTTCACGTAGCTAAAATGAGAAAAATTATCCAATCTTGTTTTACCCATAACTTCTTCATTTTAAATCCGTTTTGAGTGAATCAAATTGCTATGGTTTCATATTGAACTCTATTTTATGAATCTAAACAGAAAAAGTATAGGTTTATAGTCGAAAAAATAAGTTACAAGTCGTTTTTGTAAAGGTAGTCATTTCAGTCGAAAGAACGACGTCTAGATGACCATTTTAGAAAACATACTTCCACTTTGAGTTTAACCATAATTTTTGGATATAGTTTCGTGTTCATAATAAAAATCATTTTCTCAGAATAACAACTTTTAAATCAAAGTTTATCATAGTTTTTAATTAACTAACCCAAAACAGCCCGCGGTGTTACTACGACGGCGTAAATCCGGTTTTACGGTGTTTTTCGTGTTTCCAGGTTTTAAATCATTAAGTTAGCATATCATATAGATATAGAACATGTGTTTAGTTGATTTTAAAAGTCAAGTTAGAAGGATTAACTTTTGTTTGCGAACAAGTTTAGAATTAACTAAACTATGTTCTAGTGATTACAAGTTTAAACCTTCGAATAAGATAGCTTTATATGTATGAATCGAATGATGTTATGAACATCATTACTACCTTAAGTTCCTTGGATAAACCTACTGGAAAAGAGAAAAATGGATCTAGCTTCAATGGATCCTTGGATGGCTCGAAGTTCTTGAAGCAGAATCATGACACGAAAACAAGTTCAAGTAAGATCATCACTTGAAATAAGATTGTTATAGTTATAGAAATTGAACCAAAGTTTGAATATGATTATTACCTTGTATTAGAATGATAACCTACTGTAAGAAACAAAGATTTCTTGAGGTTGGATGATCACCTTACAAGATTGGAAGTGAGCTAGCAAACTTGAAAGTATTCTTGATTTTATGAAACTAGAACTTTTGGAATTTATGAAGAACACTTAGAACTTGAAGATAGAACTTGAGAGAGATCAATTAGATGAAGAAAATTGAAGAATGAAAGTGTTTGTAGGTATTTTTGGTCGTTGGTGTATGGATTAGATATAAAGGATATGTAATTTTGTTTTCATGTAAATAAGTCATGAATGATTACTCATATTTTTGTAATTTTATGAGATATTTCATGCTAGTTGCCAAATGATGGTTCCCACATGTGTTAGGTGACTCACATGGGCTGCTAAGAGCTGATCATTGGAGTGTATATACCAATAGTACATACATCTAAAAGCTGTGTATTGTACGAGTACGAATACGGGTGCATACGAGTAGAATTGTTGATGAAACTGAACGAGGATGTAATTGTAAGCATTTTTGTTAAGTAGAAGTATTTTGATAAGTGTCTTGAAGTCTTTCAAAAGTGTATGAATACATATTAAAACACTACATGTATATACATTTTAACTGAGTCGTTAAGTCATCGTTAGTCGTTACATGTAAATGTTGTTTTGAAACCTTTAGGTTAATGATCTTGTTGAATGTTGTTAACCCATTGTTTATTATAACAAATGAGATGTTAAATTGTTATATTATCATGATATTATGATATATAATATATCTCAGTATGATGTATATACAGTTAAATGTCGTTACAACGATAATCGTTACATATATGTCTCGTTTCGAAATCATTAAGTTAGTAGTCTTATTTTTACATATGTATTTCATTGTTAATACACTTAATAATATATTTACTTATCATTTAACACAATTAACCAAGTGTATCAATATCTTAATATGATTCATATGTGCCTAGTAAGACGTTGTTATAACGATAATCGTTATATATATCTTTTTCGAGTTTCTTAAATTAATAGTCTCATTTTTATGTATATAACTCATTGTTAAAATACCTAATGAGATACATACTTATAATAAAAACATGTTAACTATATATATAACCATATATATGTCATCGTATAGTTTTTACAAGTTTTAACGTTCGTGAATCACCGGTCAACTTGGGTGGTCAATTGTCTATATGAAACATATTTCAATTAATCAAGTCTTAACAAGTTTGATTGCTTAACATGTTGGAAACATTTAATCATGTAAATATCAATCTCAATTAATATATATAAACATGGAAAAGTTCGGGTCACTACAGTACCTACCCGTTAAATAAATTTCGTCCCGAAATTTTAAGCTGTTGAAGGTGTTGACGAATCTTCTGGAAATAGATGCGGGTATTTCTTCTTCATCTGATCTTCACGCTCCCAGGTGAACTCGGGTCCTCTACGAGCATTCCATCGAACCTTAACAATTGGTATCTTGTTTTGCTTAAGTCTTTTAACCTCACGATCCATTATTTCGACGGGTTCTTCGATGAATTGAAGTTTTTCGTTGATTTGGATTTCATCTAACGGAATAGTGAGATCTTCTTTAGCAAAACATTTCTTCAAATTCGAGACGTGGAAAGTGTTATATACAGCCGCAAGTTGTTGAGGTAACTCTAGTCTGTAAGCTACTGGTCCGACACGATCAATAATCTTGAATGGTCCAATATACCTTGGATTTAATTTCCCTCGTTTACCAAATCGAACAACGCCTTTCCAAGGTGCAACTTTAAGCATGACCATCTCTCCAATTTCAAATTCTATATCTTTTCTTTTAATGTCAGCGTAGCTCTTTTGTCGACTTTGGGCGGTTTTCAACCGTTGTTGAATTTGGATGATCTTCTCGGTAGTTTCTTGTATAATCTCCGGACCCGTAATCTGTCGATCCCCCACTTCACTCCAACAAATCGGAGACCTGCATTTTCTACCATAAAGTGCTTCAAACGGCGCCATCTCAATGCTTGAATGGTAGCTGTTGTTGTAGGAAAATTCTACTAACGGTAGATGTCGATCCCAACTGTTTCCGAAATCAATAACACATGCTCGTAGCATGTCTTCAAGCGTTTGTATCGTCCTTTTACTCTGCCCATCAGTTTGTGGATGATAGGCAGTACTCATGTCTAGACGAGTTCCTAATGCTTGCTGTAATGTCTGCCAGAATCTTGAAATAAATCTGCCATCCCTATCAGAGATAATAGAGATTGGTATTCCATGTCTGGAGATGACTTCCTTCAAATACAGTCGTGCTAACTTCTCCATCTTGTCATCTTCTCTTATTGGCAGGAAGTGTGCTGATTTGGTGAGACGATCAACTATTACCCAAATAGTATCAAAACCACTTGCAGTCCTTGGCAATTTAGTGATGAAATCCATGGTAATGTTTTCCCATTTCCATTCCGGGATTTCGGGTTGTTGAAGTAGACCTGATGGTTTCTGATGCTCAGCTTTGACCTTAGAACACGTCAAACATTCTCCTACGTATTTAGCAACATCGGCTTTCATACCCGGCCACCAAAAATGTTTCTTGAGATCCTTGTACATCTTCCCCGTTCCAGGATGTATTGAGTATCTGGTTTTATGAGCTTCTCTAAGTACCATTTCTCTCATATCTCCAAATTTTGGTACCCAAATCCTTTCAGCCCTATACCGGGTTCCGTCTTCCCAAATATTAAGATGCTTCTCCGATCCTTTGGGTATTTCATCCTTTAAATTTCCCTTTTTTAAAACTCCTTGTTGCGCCTCCTTTATTTGAGTAGTAAGGTTATTATGAATCATTATATTCATAGATTTTAATCGAATGGGTTCTCTGTCCTTCCTGCTCAAGGCATCGGCTACCACATTTGCCTTCCCCGGGTGGTAACGAATCTCAAAGTCGTAATCATTCAATAATTCAATCCACCTACGCTGCCTCATATTCAGTTGTTTCTGATTAAATATGTGTTGAAGACTTTTGTGGTCGGTATATATAATACTTTTGACCCCATATAAGTAGTGCCTCCAAGTCTTTAATGCAAAAACAACCGCGCCTAATTCCAAATCATGCGTCGTATAATTTTGTTCGTGAATCTTCAATTGTCTAGACGCATAAGCAATCACCTTCGTTCGTTGCATTAATACACAACCGAGACCTTGCTTTGATGCATCACAATAAATCACAAAATCATCATTCCCTTCAGGCAATGACAATATAGGTGCCGTAGTTAGCTTTTTCTTCAATAACTGAAACGCTTTCTCTTGTTCATCATTCCATTCAAATTTCTTCCCTTTATGCGTTAATGCAGTCAAGGGTTTTGCTATTCTGGAAAAGTCTTGGATGAACCTTCTGTAGTAACCAGCTAGTCCTAAAAACTGGCGTATGTGTTTCGGAGTTTTCGGGGTTTCCCACTTTTCAACAGTTTCTATCTTTGCCGGATCCACCTTAATACCTTCTTTGTTCACTATGTGACCGAGGAATTGAACTTCTTCCAACCAAAATGCACACTTTGAAAACTTAGCATACAATTCTTCCTTCCTCAATACTTCTAACACCTTTCTCAAATGTTCACCGTGTTCTTGGTCATTCTTTGAGTAAATAAGTATGTCATCAATGAAAACAATGACAAACTTGTCAAGGTATGGTCCACACACTCGGTTCATAAGGTCCATGAACACAGCTGGTGCATTAGTTAAACCAAATGGCATGACCATAAACTCGTAATGACCGTAACGTGTTCTGAAAGCAGTCTTTGGAATATCATCTTCTTTCACCCGCATTTGATGATACCCGGAACGTAAGTCAATCTTTGAATAAACAGACGAGCCTTGTAGTTGATCAAATAAGTCGTCGATTCTCGGTAGTGGGTAGCGGTTCTTGATGGTAAGTTTGTTCAACTCTCGGTAGTCGATACACAACCTGAATGTACCATCTTTCTTCTTGACAAACAAAACAGGAGCTCCCCACGGTGATGTGCTTGGTCGAATGAAACCACGCTCTAAAAGTTCTTGTAATTGGCTTTGCAGTTCTTTCATCTTGCTGGGTGCGAGTCTGTAAGGAGCACGAGCTATTGGTGCAGCTCCTGGTACAAGATCTATTTGAAATTCAACGGATCGATGTGGGGGTAATCCCGGTAATTCTTTCGGAAATACATCGGGAAATTCTTTTGCAATGGGAACATCATTGATGCTCTTTTCTTCAGTTTGTACTTTCTCGACGTGTGCTAGAACAGCATAGCAACCTTTTCTTATTAGTTTTTGTGCCTTCAAATTACTAATAAGATGTAGCTTCGTGTTGCCCTTTTCTCCGTACACCATTAAGGGTTTTCCTTTTTCTCGTATAATGCGAATTGCATTTTTTATAACAGACGATCTCTGCTTTCACTTCTTTCAACCAGTCCATACCGATTATCACATCAAAACTCCCTAACTCTACTGGTATCAAATCAATCTTAAATGTTTCGCTAACCAGTTTAATTTCTCGATTCCGACATATATTATCTGCTGAAATTAATTTACCATTTGCTAATTCGAGTAAAAATTTACTATCCAAAGGCGTCAATGGACAACTTAATTTAGCACAAAAATATCTACTCATATAGCTTCTATCCGCACCCGAATCAAATAAAACGCAAGCAGATTTATTGTCAATAAGAAACGTACCCGTAACAAGCTCCGGGTCTTCCTGTGCCTCTGCCGCATTAATATTGAAAACTCTTCCGCGGCCTTGTCCATTAGTGTTCTCCTGGTTCGGGCAATTTCTAATAATGTGGCCCGGTTTTCCACATTTATAACAAACTACATTGGCATAACTTGCTCCGACACTACTTGCTCCGCCATTACTCGTTCCGACACCATTTGTTCCTTTCGTTCTATTAACCCCTGGTCCGTAGACCTCACACTTCACCGCGCTATGACCATTTCTTTTACACTTGTTGCAAAATTTGGTGCAGAACCCCGAGTGATTCTTTTCACACCTTTGGCATAGCTTCTTCTGATTGTTGTTGTTGTTGCAGTTATTATTGTTGTTGGGATGATTGTTGTAGTTGCTGTTGTTGTTGTTGTTGTTGTTGTTGGGCCGTTTGTTGTAGTTGCGATTGATGTTGCGATTGTTGGGATAATTGTTGCGATTATTGTTGTAATTGCTGTTGTTGTTGTATTGGTGATTCTTATCACCGTTTTCCTCCCACTTTCTTTTGACTTGCTTCACATTGGCCTCTTCAGCAGTCTGTTTTTTAATTCTTTCTTCAATTCGGTTCACTAGTTTGTGAGCCATTCTACATGCCTGTTGTATGGAGGCGGGCTCGTGTGAACTTATATCTTCTTGGATTCTTTCCGGTAATCCTTTCACAAACGCGTCGATCTTCTCTTCCTCATCTTCGAATGCTCCCGGACACAATAGGCACAATTCTGTGAATCGTCTTTCGTACGTGGTAATATCAAATCCTTTTGTTCGTAACCCTTTAAGTTCTGTCTTGAGCTTATTGACCTCGGTTCTGGGACGGTACTTCTCGTTCATCAAGTGCTTGAATACTGACCACGGTAGTGCGTACGCATCATCTTGTCCCACTTGCTCTATATAGGTATTCCACCATGTTAACGCAGAACCTGTGAAGGTATGCGTAGCGTACTTTACTTTGTCCTCTTCAGTACACTTACTTATGGCAAACACCGATTCGACCTTCTCGGTCCACCGTTTCAATCTGATCGGTCCTTCGGTTCCATCAAATTCCAAAGGTTTGCAGGCAGTGAATTCTTTGTAGGTGTATCCTACACGATTTCCTGTACTGCTAGATCCAAGGTTATTGTTGGTATATAGCGCAGCCTGTACTGCGGCTATGTTTGAAGCTAGAAAAGTACGGAATTCCTCTTCATTCATATTCACGGTGTGTCGAGTAGTCGGTGCCATTTCCTTCAAAATAGTCAAATGGAACAAGTTAATCATACAGAATATTAAGAGTAGTTAATAGTATTTCGTAGCATAATATGAACTCATTTATAAAAGCTTTTTCTTCATATTAGCGTTTTATAAGTTTAAATTCGGGTAGTACCTACCCGTTAAGTTCATACTTAGTAGCTAATATACAATTCAACTACTACAATTCTATATGAAAAACTGATTACAATAATATTTCGCGTTCAAACTTTTACATAATATTTTACAAACTTACAATACCGCTTATCTTACATATAGCATGAAATATAGCACACAATAAATTTGATACAAGATGGTTGTGAAGATAATTCTAGCTAGTACACAAGTCGTTCAGCAAAGGCAATAAAGACACGTAATTCATACGTCCAGAAACAAGTCATGCATTCTGGTTTTACTATGATTACTTCCCATCCTTGGTCTTGTGGAACATAACCGTTATGGCCGTTGATAAGACAGCGTGTTGTAACGTCGTCAAAGGGACGAGGGTTACGTAATGTCCAACAGTCCCGTAACAATCTAAAAACCTCATTTCTTACCCCAATTACCGACTCCGTCACTTGTGGGAACGTTTTGTTTAATAGTTGTAGCCCGATGTTCTTGTTCTCACTTTGGTGAGAAGCGAACATTACTAATCCGTAAGCATAACATGCTTCTTTATGTTGCATGTTAGCCGCTTTTTCTAAATCACGAAGTCCAATATTCGGATATATTGAGTCAAAATAATTTCTTAACCCATTGCATAAAATAGCATTTGGGTTCCCCGCAATATATGCGTCAAAGTAAACACATCGTAACTTATTGGTTTCCCAATGTGATATCCCCCATCTTTCAAACGAAAGTCTCTTGTAAACCAAGACATTCTTGGAACGTTCTTCGAATGTCTTACAAACTGATCTAACCTTAAATAGTTGTGCCGAAGAATTCTGACCGACTCTAGACAAGATTTCATCAATCATGTCTCCGGGTAGGTCTCTTAAAATATTGGGTTGTCTATCCATTTTGTGTTTTTATACTGTAAAATAGACAAGAGTTAGATTCATAAAAAAAATACTTATTAATACAAGCAATTTTTTCATATATCATAAAGCATAAGCATACTATATTACATATATTACACCACACGAATACAACTATCTTATTCCGACTCGCTTGTTTCTTCTTCTTCGGTTTTGGTTCGTTTTGCCAAGTTTCTAGGGATATATGATGTTCCCCTAATACGAGCCGTCATTTTCCACATTGGTTTAGAAAAACCTGGTGGTTTAGAGGTTCCCGGGTCATTGTTACAACTTAAGGACTTCGGGGGTTGACGATACATATAAAGTTCATCGGGGTTGGAATTAGATTTCTCTATTTTTATGCCCTTTCCCTTATTATTTTCTTTTGCCTTTTTAAATTCAGTTGGGGTAATTTCTATAACATCATCGGAATTCTCGTCGGAATCCGATTCATCGGAGAATTGGTGATCCTCCCAATATTTTGCTTCCTTGGCGGAAACACCATTGACCATAATTAACCTTGGTCGGTTGATTGAGGATTTTCTTTTACTTAACCGTTTTATTATTTCCCCCACCGGTTCTATTTCTTCATCCGTTTCCGATTCTTCTTCCGGTTCCGATTCTTCTTCCGGTTCTGACTCTTCTTCCGGTTCCTCTTCGGGAACTTGTGAATCAGTCCACGAATCATTCCAATTTACATTTGACTCTTCATTATTATTAGGTGAGTCAATGGGACTTGTTCTAGAGGTAGACATCTATCACATAATATCAAAGGCGTTAAGAGATTAATATATCACATAATATTCACATGTTAAAAATATATAGTTTCCAAAAAAATTTGTTAAGCAATCATTTTTCAAGTAAACACGGTCAAATTCCAGACTCACTAATGCATCCTAACAAACTCGATAAGACACACTAATGCAAAATTCTGGTTCTCTAAGACCAACGCTCTGATACCAACTGAAATGTCCCGTTCTTATTGATTAAAAACGTTCCATATTAATTGAGTTCGTTGCGAGGTTTTGACCTCTATATGAGACGTTTTTCAAAGACTGCATTCATTTTTAAAACAAACCATAACCTTTATTTCATAGATAAAGGTTTTAAAAAGCTTTACGTAGATTATCAAATAATGATAATCTAAAATATCTTGTTTACACACGACCATTACATAATGGTTTACAATACAAATATGTTACAACAAAATAAGTTTCTTGAATGCAGTTTTTACACAATAACATACAAGTATGGACTCCAAATCTCGTCCTTATTTAAGTATGCGACAGCGGAAGCTCTTAATAATCACCTGAGAATAAACATGCTTAAAACGTCAACAAAAATGTTGGTGAGTTATAGGTTTAACCTATATATATCAAATCATAATAATAGACCACAAGATTTCATATTTCAATACACATCCCATACATAGAGATAAAAATCATTCATATGGTGAACACCTGGTAATCGACATTAACAAGATGCATATATAAGAATATCCCCATCATTCCGGGACACCCTTCGGATATGATATAAATTTCGAAGTACTAAAGCATCCGGTACTTTGGATGGGGCTTGTTGGGTCCGATAGATCTATCTTTAGGATTCGCGTCAATTAGGGTGTCTGTTCCCTAATTCTTAGATTACCAGACTTAATAAAAAGGGGCATATTCGATTTCAATAATTCAACCATAGAATGTAGTTTCACGTACTTGTGTCTATTTTGTAAATCATTTATAAAACCTGCATGTATTCTCATCCCAAAAATATTAGATTTTAAAAGTGGGACTATAACTCACTTTCACAGATTTTTACTTCGTCGGGAAGTAAGACTTGGCCACTGGTTGATTCACGAACCTATAACAATATATACATATATATCAAAGTATGTTCAAAATATATTTACAACACTTTTAATATATTTTGATGTTTTAAGTTTATTAAGTCAGCTGTCCTCGTTAATAACCTACAACTAGTTGTCCACAGTTAGATGTACAGAAATAAATCGATAAATATTATCTTGAATCAATCCACAACCCAGTGTATACGTATCTCAGTATTGATCACAACTCAAACTATATATATTTTGGAATCAACCTCAACCCTGTATAGCTAACTCCAACATTCACATATAGAGTGTCTATGGTTGTTCCGAAATATATATAGATGTGTCGACATGATAGGTCGAAACATTGTATACGTGTCTATGGTATCTCAAGATTACATAATATACAATACAAGTTGATTAAGTTATGGTTGGAATAGATTTGTTACCAATTTTCACGTAGCTAAAATGAGAAAAATTATCCAATCTTGTTTTACCCATAACTTCTTCATTTTAAATCCGTTTTGAGTGAATCAAATTGCTATGGTTTCATATTGAACTCTATTTTATGAATCTAAACAGAAAAAGTATAGGTTTATAGTCGAAAAAATAAGTTACAAGTCGTTTTTGTAAAGGTAGTCATTTCAGTCGAAAGAACGACATCTAGATGACCATTTTAGAAAACATACTTCCACTTTGAGTTTAACCATAATTTTTGGATATAGTTTCGTGTTCATAATAAAAATCATTTTCTCAGAATAACAACTTTTAAATCAAAGTTTATCATAGTTTTTAATAAACTAACCCAAAACAGCCCGCGGTGTTACTACGACGGCGTAAATCCGGTTTTACGGTGTTTTTCGTGTTTCCAAGTTTTAAATCATTAAGTTAGCATATCATATAGATATAGAACATGTGTTTAGTTGATTTTAAAAGTCAAGTTAGAAGGATTAACTTTTGTTTGCGAACAAGTTTAGAATTAACTAAACTATGTTCTAGTGATTACAAGTTTAAACCTTCGAATAAGATAGCTTTATATGTATGAATCGAATGATGTTATGAACATCATTACTATCTTAAGTTCCTTGGATAAACCTACTGAAAAAGAGAAAAATGGATCTAGCTTCAATGGATCCTTGGATGGCTCGAAGTTCTTGAAGCAGAATCATGACACGAAAACAAGTTCAAGTAAGATCATCACTTGAAATAAGATTGTTATAGTTATAGAAATTGAACCAAAGTTTGAATATGATTATTACCTTGTATTAGAATGATAACCTACTGTAAGAAACAAAGATTTCTTGAGGTTGGATGATCACCTTACAAGATTGGAAGTGAGCTAGCAAACTTGAAAGTATTCTTGATTTTATGAAACTAGAACTTTTGGAATTTATGAAGAACACTTAGAACTTGAAGATAGAACTTGAGAGAGATCAATTAGATGAAGAAAATTGAAGAATAAAAGTGTTTTTAGGTGTTTTTGGTCGTTGGTGTATGGATTAGATATAAAGGATATGTAATTTTGTTTTCATGTAAATAAGTCATGAATGATTACTCATATTTTTGTAATTTTATGAGATATTTCATGCTAGTTGCCAAATGATGGTTCCCACATGTGTTAGGTGACTCACATGGGCTACTAAGAGCTGATCATTGGAGTGTATATACCAATATTACATACATCTAAAAGCTGTGTATTGTACGAGTACGAATACGGGTGCATATGAGTAGAATTGTTGATGAAACTGAACGAGGATGTAATTGTAAGCATTTTTGTTAAGTAGAAGTATTTTGATAAGTGTCTTGAAGTCTTTCAAAAGTGTATGAATACATATTAAAACACTACATGTATATACATTTTAACTGAGTCGTTAAGTCATCGTTAGTCGTTACATGTAAATGTTGTTTTGAAACCTTTAGGTTAATGATCTTGTTGAATGTTGTTAACCCATTGTTTATTATAACAAATGAGATGTTAAATTGTTATATTATCATGATATTATGATATATAATATATCTCAGTATGATGTATATACAGTTAAATGTCGTTACAACGATAATCGTTACATATATGTCTCGTTTCGAAATCATTAAGTTAGTAGTCTTATTTTTACATATGTATTTCATTGTTAATACACTTAATAATATATTTACTTATCATTTAACATAATTAACCGAGTGTATCAATATCTTAATATGATTCATATGTACCTAGTAAGACGTTGTTATAACGATAATCGTTATATATATAGTTTTCGAGTTTCTTAAATTAATAGTCTCATTTTTATGTATATAACTCATTGTTAAAATACCTAATGAGATACATACTTATAATAAAAACATGTTAACTATATATATAACCATATATATGTCATCGTATAGTTTTTACAAGTTTTAATGTTCGTGAATCACCGGTCAACTTGGGTGGTCAATTGTCTATATGAAACATATTTCAATTAATCAAGTCTTAACAAGTTTGATTGCTTAACATGTTGGAAACATTTAATCATGTAAATATCAATCTCAATTAATATATATAAACATGGAAAAGTTCGGGTCACTACATTGGGGTTATCTTTCTTCTTCGGGCATGCATTTCTATAATGGCCCGTTTGGCCACATTCGTAACAAGTGCCCGTTTTTGGTGCATTGGGCCCCTTTCGAGCGATGGGGGTGACACTTTTACACTCATTGGCCTTATGACCAATTCCTTGGCACCGATAGCAAATTAGCTTGCCACATTCGCCAAAGTAATGTTTGTTGCATTTGTTGCAAGGAGGTAGGTTTTCGGCATAACCCTTCTTGCCGTCGGAGGTGTAAGGCTTCTTGGCAAAGTTGTTGTTGCTTGATTGGGGGGTTTCCCACTTTCTTTTGTTGTTACCCGACTTATCCTCGGCTTTAGGAGCCGGCACTACAATTTCGTCCACCGTTTCTATCAACTTGCGGGCCATGTTCAAAGCTTCTTGATGATTAGTGGGTTTGGATGACATTACCCCGTGTTTGATGCTCTTTGGGAGACCATCCATGTAAAGTTCAACCCTTAAGGCTTCGGGGTTCACAAGGTTTGGGCACATCAAGGCTAGTTCGGAAAATCGTTGATTATAAGCTTTGAGATCGTTTCCGACCGCTTTCAAAGTTCTTAGCTCTTGTTCGAGCCTTCGGGTTTCTTCACGAGGGAAATATTCGACGATCATCTTTTCCCTTAAGTCGGCCCAAGAGAGGGCGTGAGCTTCATCGGTACCCACCGATTGTACATAGGTGTTCCACCATGTGAGGGCGACACCGGCGAAAGTGTGAGTGGAATATTTGACTTTATCTTGGTCTCGACAACCGCTTATGCTAAAAACGGCTTTCGTTTGTTCGAACCATCGAGTGAGTACAACCGGTCCCCTGGTTGCATCAAAGGTGTGAGGTTTGCACCCCATGAAGGCTTTGTAGGAGCACCCTTCGCTTGAGTTACCGGCCCCTTAATTGTTGTTTTTGTTATTGTTATTGTTGTTGGTGGAGTGATCGGCCATGGCCACCTCTACGGCGGTGGCTACCATTCGTTGTAGAGCTTGTTCGGGTGTCTCATGGCGTGGCACACGACGAGGAGGCATTGTTCCTTCAAAACACAAGAATACCGCTGATTTGTATTCTTAATAATACTAACCATGATATGGAATAAGGATAGAGAAAAATTTTCCTTGACTCGCCTTAAATTCTTTATGTAATAATGTTGGAATGTTCATATGAGTCACCGTAATATAATCCCGGAAATTATATTACCCTAATTCATATGTGCATTCGACACTATTTCATATAGTCAAGGTGGCGCGTCAATTAAATCAAGTAACGTGAGATTAAGGTTGAATAAGAATTAGATAGGATAGAAGAGTTCGAGTATAATGCATAAGTAGTCAAGTAATTCCTACTTCAAGTCTATATGCCGGTTGTAGTCTAGACTCACTAATGTACCCTATGACTCGGGGTTGACACCAATGAACTCTAAATCCCTACAACCAAAGCTCTGATACCATCTGTAGCGACCCAAGAAAATTGTCATTGACGGCGCCGGCTACTTAGGTCCCATTACGTGGTCATAAGTCTTTAAAATGACGTTTGACCGAAAATATGTCGCATTCATTTCAAAAGTTAAGATTTTTTCCCAAGTTTACAAGAATCGTTCATCCAAAAGTTACGTTACATAGTTATAAGTACAATTGAAATCTATGTGACACAATTTAAAAGTAGCCAAAAGATGCTCCATGTATGCATGTATATACACGACATCCAAGCAAGTATCAAAAGTAATGAGCGGAAGCATGTATCACAAAATGTTCAAGGACCTGAGAAAAACATAGAAATCTGTCAACGAAAACGTTGGTGAAATCATAGGTTTAAGTAATTAAGTACAAGTGAAC
Organism: Rutidosis leptorrhynchoides; assembly: GCF_046630445.1. Classification (NCBI taxonomy): domain Eukaryota; kingdom Viridiplantae; phylum Streptophyta; class Magnoliopsida; order Asterales; family Asteraceae; genus Rutidosis; species Rutidosis leptorrhynchoides. The sequence goes on along the minus strand of NC_092336.1, from coordinate 186,805,011 downwards.
CACAAGATTTGTAACATTGATATAATAGTAATACATTCCAAAAGTTTGTTTCACGAGCACCCAATTATCAATGCTTAACATTCCTTCCATAGAACCCCATTACAATAGTGTTAGAACATACACTGTTTCTCGAAAATATATTTCATTCGTAAACGGTAGCGAACCGTTTGAATGAGGGTTTGTCAAACCCATATGGCCATATAACATAAGTTCTCGCTTACACCCGGCAAGTGTAACTAATGATAATCGAATTGAAGATTTTTGTTCAAACTCGTATGTAGAATGTTTGTTTTCCTGTACTTGTGTTCACTTAGTAAAAAGAAACGTTTATGTTTTCTCATCCCAAATGTAAGTTCAAAAGAGTAAAAGTGGGACTATGATCTCACCTTAAGTGCACGTATGAAAAGTAACGTGTGCAAAGGACAATGCTAGTCTTGACCTAAACAAATAGGTCATATCAACAACGGTAAACATGATAGGTCAAAGATGTTCAATTAGTCCTATGGGTCGTTACGACTCGATTATGTAGCATGTGAATCAATTTGTCAAGTTTCATGCAAGATACAAGTATAGAAATAAGCTAGGAAGGTTGCATAATCATTTGGTTAAGTTTGACAAAAAGTCAAACTTTGGTCGGTCAAAGTCAACGAAAAAGTCAACACGTTCGGGTCGGGTCCCGAACTATTTTTCTGAGGTTTTTATTCATATATAAGCATGTTAGAACAAGTCTCATGTGAATCGGAGGTCCATAGCGTGCCAAACATTTTTCGTATTTTGATCAAGGAGGTCAGAACCTGGACACGTTATATGATGTGTGAAATCTAGTATATAATTTATCTCTGGAAAATGCCGGTTTAAAGATTACTACACACTAACGGGCAGTGTACCCGATTGTGTAATAGTATAAAATTGGTAATCCGAAATCGTTCCAAGGACAGTTTAAACGTGAGAATTAAGATTGTACTAATAAAATAAAATAAGTTAATCTACGAAAATCGAAAGTACGAGATAGTTTGTTTTGGTGGCTATTTAACGATTAGCCAAATCAAAGATTGATTAAAAGTAAAAGACAATATTTTTGTATTTTTAAGTTTATAAAAATAAATGCTGACTCAACAAAAAGTAAAGATATTTGAATTCAATAGATAGAAGAATGTTCGCCTAGATCTCCTATTCGCAGTGTTGGATGATTTGTTATTAAGCACTAGTTCTATTTATCAATGCATGCAATTACAGAGTCGGTTACCCAGAGTTCTGTTTTAGCAAACACGTCAAACTTAGATTTATTGGCTTAGGTTTTCCTGTGACGACCCGAAAATTTCTGACCAAATTTAAACTTTAATCTTTATATTATTCCGACACGATAAGCAAAGTTTGTTAAGTTAAATCTCAAGAATTTTAAACTGTGTTCATACATTCATTATAACCTCGACCAAATTCCGACGATTCACGAACCGTTATATATAAATAGATATGTATATGTATATATATATTATAACTTGAGAATATTAATAAAGTATTAAACGTATAATACTTTACCCGAACGTATGATTTTTGACGAAATTAAAAAAAATATATTAAATGATTGAATTATCAGAAACATTGAATTATGATTACAAGTCTCTATTGAGAGGTCCACTATGATTTGAGAAAATCTATTCCTCTTAACGATATTCAGAATAATTTGTAAAGCTATTTATAAATAAAAACATAAAGTGTCATTTACGAAAGTTAGACAAAAGTTAGTGGAGAATTGGTTTCCATAATATTCTATTAATCTATTTTCAAACGTACAAAGACGTTTTCAATTTAAAAAGAACTTTATTATTAAAACGTATATAACTTTTATAAATATCTAGAATCACTTTTGACAACTCATTACTTAACCAGTATGATAAAGATAACGATATTTATATTTTATTTTATTAAATATATATAACGATTTAAATTAATATTATATATATTTATACGCGTATTATACATACATAGTTTTTATACTTTTACTATACTTTAACTTTACCTTTACTTTACTTTTACTTTACTTTAACTTTAATAATTCATACTTTAATAATTCACTTTAATAATTCATACTTTAATAATCCACTTTAATAATTCATACTTTAATAATTCACTTTAATAATTCATACTTTAATAATTCACTTTAATAATTCATACTTTAATAATTCACTTTAATAATTCACTTTAATAATTCACTTTAATAATTCATACTTTAATAATTCACTTTAATAATTCATACTTTAATAATTCACTTTAATAATTCAAAAATCTATTATAAATAGAATTCAATAGGTTTCATTTTTCATAGAAACTTGAAAATATATTTCTCTAAACTCTCTCAATCAAATTACATATATATATTTTCTTTGTATTATTTCAAGATATTATTAGTATACGTAAAATACAACGACAGAGTTATACTCAGACGATTTCAAAATAAGTTTTCAAACGGGATAGAGCTAAGGAAATTATGGGTTATAGCTATGGAGGTTATGGGTATTAATCGAGGGTATTGCTCGTGAGGTCAACCTAACGTTTATCATTTTCGTTGCGTCTATGTACTTTCCTGCAATATTGAATCACAATATTGATACGTTCGTGAATCCGAGACAAACCCTGCACTTGTTCAGTGCCGTCATATACATAATTGCTACGAAATAAAATATTGTGAGTTTCATTTGCTCTCTTTTTAATGCTTTTGCAATATATATTTTTGGGCTGAGAATACATGCGTTGTTTTATAAATGTTTTACGAAGTAGGCACAAGTACTAAAACTAATTCTATGTGGGTTTAAACCAGAAATATACCCTTAGCTTGGTAACATTAAACTACTTGTCTATGTACGGTAGGCGCGGATCCTAAAGATAGATCTATTGGGCCTGACAAACCTCATCCTGACTATGGGATGCTTTAGTACTTCGAGGTTATTTTAAACACACCTGATCTGGTGTACTTCAGAGGGTAAAACATGAACGTTAAGGCTTGTTACCGGGTGCCTACAACTTATAGAATACTTTTAAACACTTGCGAGTGTATGGATATTTATGGAAACTGAAATCTTGTGGTCTATTACTATTACGGAAATGATTGATTATGATAAACTAATGAACTCACCAACCTTTTGGTTGACACTTTAAAGCATGTTTATTCTTAGGTATTAAAGAAATCTTCCGCTGTGCATTAGCTCATTTTAAGGATATTACCTGGAGTCATTCATGACATACTTTGAAAGACGTTGCATTCGAGTCATTGAGTTCATCAAGATTAATATTAAGTCAATTATAGTTGGATGTAATATGAAATGGTATGCATGCCGTCAATTTTTTATGTAAAGAAAGTTTGTCTTTTGAAAACGAATGCAATGTTTGTAAAACGTATCATATAGAGGTCAAATACCTCGCGATGTAATCAACTATTGTGAATCGTTTATAATGTATATGAACTGGTCATTTCAGTTGGTATCAGAGCAGTGGTCTTAGCGAACCAGGTCTTGCATTAGTGTGTCTAACTGATAGTTTATAAGATACATTAGTGAGTCTGGACTTCGACCGTGTCGGCATGTCAAAAGTTTTGTTTATCAGTTTTAGTCGGAAATCATCTACTTACCATCCTTAGAAAATTACCTGCTTATCATTCTTAGTCTAGACACGTCTTGCTGCATTGATTGCATGAATAGTGTATAGACAAAATTCATATCTTAGCGTATCTGCTAAATCATATCTTATCGTATCTATTACCGTAAACTTTTCTTGACATATTCCGTAAATTCCTCCGTAATCTACGAAACCTTTTGCTCTATATAATTAGAATACCACCCGATAGCCGGAAAATCATTTCATATCAAAAAATCCTTTATCAAATCGTACGAAATGGAATTCATCATCAGTTCAAGTTCCTCGGATTTCAAAATGGAATCCCACTCAAGTTCCGAAAGCAGTGTGACCGGAATAGATCAACCAATTAGTCATCATCTATTCTGGATGAATTGGGGATGGGTTCGTAGCCTCTTTAATCATTGGAGACAAGAAGAAGGTGATCCTTTCCATCCACCACATTGCCCTCTTGGCGAAGAACCTGAAGCACTTACCGGCGAATCTGTTCGAAACACCATTTTCTCTCTCATTTCCAGAGTATCTCGTCATGATTATATACTACACCAAATTCTAGATCTTATTTATCCGCTCATCCGAACCGACAAATCACCCCGGTGTAATAGAAGAAGTCAACGAGCTTCGCGCTCGGGTAGTGGCTTTGGAGAATATGGTGCAAAGGTTACAAACACCAGCAGCAGCACCAGCAACATAACCAGTACCACCATCAACAACATCAACAGTACCATTACCACTGAAATGTCCCGTTCTTATTGATTAAAAACGTTCCATATTAATTGATTTCGTTGCGAGGTTTTGACCTCTATATGAGACGTTTTTCAAAGACTGTATTCATTTTTAAAACAAACCACAACCTTTATTTCATAAATAAAGGTTTAAAAAGCTTTACGTAGATTATCAAATAATGATAATCTAAAATATCCTGTTTACACACGACCATTACATAATGGTTTACAATATAAATATGTTACATCGAAATCAGTTTCTTGAATGCAGTTTTTACACAATATCATACAAACATGGACTCCAAATCTTGTCCTTATTTTAGTATGCAACAGCGGAAGCTCTTAGTATTCACCTGAGAATAAACATGCTTTAAACGTCAACAAAAATGTTGGTGAGTTATAGGTTTAACCTATATATATCAAATCGTAACAATAGACCACAAGATTTCATATTTCAATACACATCCCATACATAGAGATAAAAATCATTCATATGGTGAACACCTGGTAACCGACAATAACAAGATGCATATATAAGAATATCCCCATCATTCCGGGACACCCTTCGGATATGATATAAATTTTGAAGTACTAAAGCATCCGGTACTTTGGATGGGGTTTGTTAGGCCCAATAGATCTATCTTTAGGATTCGCATCAATTAGGGTGTCTGTTCCCTAATTCTTAGATTACCAGGCTTAATAAAAAGGGGCATATTCGATTTTGATAATTCAACCATAGAATGTAGTTTCACGTACTTGTGTCTATTTTATAAATCATTTATAAAACCTGCATGTATTCTCATCCCAAAAATATTAGATTTTAAAAGTGAGACTATAACTCACTTTCACAGATTTTTACTTCGTCGGGAAGTAAGACTTGGCCACTGGTTGATTCACGAACCTATAACAATATATACATATATATCAAAGTATGTTCAAAATATATTTACAACACTTTTAATATATTTTGATGTTTTAAGTTTATTAAGTCAGCTGTCCTCGTTAGTAACCTACAACTAGTTGTCCACAGTTAGATGTACAGAAATAAATCGATAAATATTATCTTGAATCAATCCACGACCCAGTGTATACGTATTTCAGTATTGATCACAACTCAAACTATATATATTTTGGAATCAACCTCAACCCTGTATAGCTAACTCCAACATTCACATATAGAGTGTCTATGGTTGTTCCGAAATATATATAGATGTGTCGACATGATAGGTCGAAACATTGTATACGTGTCTATGGTATCTCAAGATTACATAATATACAATACGAGTTGATTAAGTTATGGTTGGAATAGATTTGTTACCAATTTTCACGTAGCTAAAATGAGAAAAATTATCCAATCTTGTTTTACCCATAACTTCTTCATTTTAAATCCGTTTTGAGTGAATCAAATTGCTATGGTTTCATATTGAACTCTATTTTATGAATCTAAACAGAAAAAGTATAGGTTTATAGTCAGAAAAATAAGTTACAAGTCGTTTTTGTAAAGGTAGTCATTTCAGTCGAAAGAACGACGTCTAGATGACCATTTTAGAAAACATACTTCCACTTTGAGTTTAACCATAATTTTTGGATATAGTTTCATGTTCATAATAAAAATCATTTTCTCAGAATAACAACTTTTAAATCAAAGTTTATCATAGTTTTTAATTAACTAACCCAAAACAGCCCGCAGTGTTACTACGACGGCGTAAATCCGGTTTTACGGTGTTTTTCGTGTTTCCAGGTTTTAAATCATTAAGTTAGCATATCATATAGATATAGAACATGTGTTTAGTTGATTTTAAAAGTCAAGTTAGAAGGATTAACTTTTGTTTGTGAACAAGTTTAGAATTAACTAAACTATGTTCTAGTGATTACAAGTTTAAACCTTCGAATAAGATAGCTTTATATGTATGAATCGAATGATGTTATGAACATCATTACTACCTTAATTTCCTTGGATAAACCTACTGGAAAAGAGAAAAATGGATCTAGCTTCAATGGATCCTTGGATGGCTCGAAGTTCTTGAAGCAGAATCATGACACGAAAACAAGTTCAAGTAAGATCATCACTTGAAATAAGATTGTTATATTTATAGAAATTGAACCAAAGTTTGAATATGATTATTACCTTGTATTAGAATGATAACCTACTGTAAGAAACAAAGATTTCTTGAGGTTGGATGATCACCTTACAAGATTGGAAGTGAGCTAGCAAACTTGAAAGTATTCTTGATTTTATGAAACTAGAACTTTTGGAATTTATGAAGAACACTTAGAACTTGAAGATAGAACTTGAGAGAGATCAATTAGATGAAGAAAATTGAAGAATGAAAGTGTTTGTAGGTGTTTTTGGTCGTTGGTGTATGGATTAGATATAAAGGATATGTAATTTTGTTTTCATGTAAATAAGTCATGAATGATTACTCATATTTTTGTAATTTTATGAGATATTTCATGCTAGTTGCCAAATGATGGTTCCCATATGTGTTAGGTGACTCACATGGGCTGCTAAGAGCTGATCATTAGAGTGTATATACCAATAGTACATACATCTAAAAGTTGTGTATTGTACGAGTATGAATACGGGTGCATACGAGTAGAATTGTTGATGAAACTGAACGAGGATGTAATTGTAAGCATTTTTGTTAAGTAGAAGTATTTTGATAAGTGTATTGAAGTCTTTCAAAAGTGTATAAATACATATTAAAACACTACATGTATATACATTTTAACTGAGTCGTTAAGTCATCGTTAGTCGTTACATGTAAATGTTGTTTTGAAACCTTTAGGTTAACGATCTTGTTAAATGTTGTTAACCCAATGTTTATAATATCAAAAGAGATTTTAAATTATTATATTATCATGATATTATGATGTACGAATATCTCTTAATATGATATATATACATTAAATGTCGTTACAACGATAATCGTTACATATATGTCTCGTTTCAAAATCATTAAGTTAGTAGTCTTGTTTTTACATATGTAGTTCATTGTTAATATACTTAATGATATGTTTAATTATCATAATATAATGTTAACTATATATATAACCATATATATGTCATCATATAGTTTTTACAAGTTTTAACGTTCGTGAATCACCGGTCAACTTGGGTGGTCAATTGTCTATATGAAACCTATTTCAATTAATCAAGTCTTAACAAGTTTGATTGCTTAACATGTTGGAAACATTTAATCATGTAAATATCAATCTCAATTAATATATATAAACATGGAAAAGTTCGGGTCACTACAGTACCTACCCGTTAAATAAATTTCGTCCCGAAATTTTAAGCTGTTGAAGGTGTTGACGAATCTTCTGGAAATAGATGCGGGTATTTCTTCTTCATCTGATCTTCACGCTCCCAGGTGAACTCGGGTCCTCTACGAGCATTCCATCGAACCTTAACAATTGGTATCTTGTTTTGCTTAAGTCTTTTAACCTCACGATCCATTATTTCGACGGGTTCTTCGATGAATTGAAGTTTTTCGTTGATTTGGATTTCATCTAACGGAATAGTGAGATCTTCTTTAGCAAAAGATTTCTTCAAATTCGAGACGTGGAAAGTGTTATGTACAGCCGCGAGTTGTTGAGGTAACTCAAGTCGGTAAGCTACTGGTCCGACACGATCAATAATCTTGAATGGTCCAATATACCTTGGATTTAATTTCCCTCGTTTACCAAATCGAACAACGCCTTTCCAAGGTGCAACTTTAAGCATGACCATCTCTCCAATTTCAAATTCTATATCTTTTCTTTTAATGTCAGCGTAGCTCTTTTGTCGACTTTGGGCGGTTTTCAACCGTTGTTGAATTTGGATGATCTTCTCGGTAGTTTCTTGTATAATCTCCGGACCCGTAATCTGTCTATCCCCCACTTCACTCCAACAAATCGGAGACCTGCACTTTCTACCATAAAGTGCTTCAAACGGCGCCATCTCAATGCTTGAATGGTAGCTGTTGTTGTAGGAAAATTCTGCTAATGGTAGATGTCGATCCCAACTGTTTCTGAAATCAATAACACATGCTCGTAGCATGTCTTCAAGCGTTTTTATCGTCCTTTCGCTCTGCCCATCAGTTTGTGGATGATAGGCAGTACTCATGTCTAGACGAGTTCCTAATGCTTGCTGTAATGTCTGCCAGAATCTTGAAATAAATCTGCCATCCCTATCAGAGATAATAGAGATTGGTATTCCATGTCTGGAGACGACTTCCTTCAAATACAGTCGTGCTAACTTCTCCATCTTGTCATCTTCTCTTATTGGCAGGAAGTGTGCTGATTTGGTGAGACGATCAACTATTACCCAAATAGTATCAAAACCACTTGCAGTCCTTGGCAATTTAGTGATGAAATCCATGGTAATGTTTTCCCATTTCCATTCCGGGATTTCGGGTTGTTGAAGTAGACCTGATGGTTTCTGATGCTCAGCTTTGACCTTAGAACACGTCAAACATTCTCCCACGTATTTAGCAACATCGGCTTTCATACCCGGCCACCAAAAATGTTTCTTGAGATCCTTATACATCTTCCCCGTTCCAGGATGTATTGAGTATCTGGTTTTATGAGCTTCTCTAAGTACCATTTCTCTCATATCTCCAAATTTTGGTACCCAAATCCTTTCAGCCCTATACCGGGTTCCGTCTTCCCGAATATTAAGATGCTTCTCTGATCCTTTGGGTATTTCATCCTTTAAATTTCTCTCTTTTAAAACTCCTTGTTGCGCCTCCTTTATTTGAGTAGTAAGGTTATTACGAATCATTATATTCATAGATTTTACTCGAATGGGTTCTCTGTCCTTCCTGCTCAAGGCATCGGCTACCACATTTGCCTTCCCCGGGTGGTAACGAATCTCAAAGTCGTAATCATTCAATAATTCAATCCACCTACGCTGCCTCATATTCAGTTGTTTCTGATTAAATATGTGTTGAAGACTTTTGTGGTCGGTATATATAATACTTTTGACCCCATATAAGTAGTGCCTCCAAGTCTTTAATGCAAAAACAACCGCGCCTAATTCCAAATCATGTGTCGTATAATTTTGTTCGTGAATCTTCAATTGTCTAGACGCATAAGCAATCACCTTCGTTCGTTGCATTAATACACAACCGAGACCTTGCTTTGATGTGTCACAATAAATCACAAAATCATCATTCCCTTCAGGAAATGACAATATAGGTGTCGTAGTTAGCTTTTTCTTCAATAACTGAAACGCTTTCTCTTGTTCATCATTCCATTCAAATTTCTTCCCTTTATGCGTTAATGCAGTCAAGGGTTTTGCTATTCTGGAAAAGTCTTGGATGAACCTTCTGTAGTAACCAGCTAGTCCTAAAAACTGGGGTATGTGTTTCGGAGTTTTCGGGGTTTCCCACTTTTCAACAGTTTCTATCTTTGCCGGATCCACCTTAATACCTTCTTTGTTCACTATGTGACCGAGGAATTGAACTTCTTCCAACCAAAATGCACACTTAGAAAACTTAGCGTACAATTCTTCCTTCCTCAATACTTCTAACACCTTTCTCAAATGTTCACCGTGTTCTTGGTCATTCTTTGAGTAAATAAGTATGTCATCAATGAAAAAAATGACAAACTTGTCAAGGTATGGTCCACACACTCGGTTCATAAGGTCCATGAACACAGCTGGTGCATTAGTTAAACCAAACGGCATGACCGTAAACTCGTAATGACCGTAACGTGTTCTGAAAGCAGTCTTTGGAATATCATCTTCTTTCACCCGCATTTGATGATACCCGGAACGTAAGTCAATCTTTGAATAAACAGACGAGCCTTGTAGTTGATCAAATAAGTCGTCGATTCTCGGTAGTGGGTAGCGGTTCTTGATGGTAAGTTTGTTCAACTCTCGGTAGTCGATACACAACCTGAATGTACCATCTTTCTTCTTGACAAACAAAACAGGAGCTCCCCACGGTGATGTGCTTGGTCGAATGAAACCACGCTCTAAAAGTTCTTGTAATTGGCTTTGCAGTTCTTTCATCTCGCTGGGTGCGAGTCTGTAAGGAGCACGAGCTATTGGTGCAGCTCCTGGTACAAGATCTATTTGAAATTCAACGGATCGATGTGGGGGTAATCCCGGTAATTCTTTCGGAAATACATCGGGAAATTCTTTTGCAATGGGAACATCATTGATGCTCTTTTCTTCAGTTTGTACTTTCTCGACGTGTGCTAGAACAGCATAGCAACCTTTTCTTATTAGTTTTTGTGCCTTCAAATTACTAATAAGATGTAGCTTCGTGTTGCCCTTTTCTCCGTACACCATTAAGGGTTTTGCTTTTTCTCGTATAATTTGAATTGCATTTTTGTAACAAACGATCTCTGCTTTCACTTCTTTCAACCAGTCCATACCGATTATCACATCAAAACTCCCTAACTCTACTGGTATCAAATCAATCTTAAATGTTTCGCTAACCAGTTTAATTTCTCGATTTCGACATATATTATCTGCTGAAATTAATTTACCATTTGCTAATTCGAGTAAAAATTTACTATCCAAAGGCGTCAATGGACAACTTAATTTAGCACAAAAATCTCTACTCATATAGCTTCTATCCGCACCCGAATCAAATAAAACGTAAGCAGATTTATTGTCAATAAGAAACGTACCCGTAACAAGCTCCGGGTCTTCCTGTGCCTCTGCCGCATTAATATTGAAAACTCTTCCGCGGCCTTGTCCATTCGTGTTCTCCTGGTTCGGGCAATTTCTAATAATGTGGCCCGGTTTTCCACATTTATAACAAATTACATTGGCATAACTTGCTCCGACACTACTTGCTCCGCCATTACTCGTTCCGACACCATTTGTTCCTTTCGTTCTATTAACCCCTGGTCCGTAGAGCTCACACTTCCCTGCACTATGACCATTTCTTTTACACTTGTTGCAAAATTTGGTGCAGAACCCCGAGTGATACTTTTCACACCTTTGGCATAGCTGCTTCTGATTGTTGTTGTTGTTGCGGTTATTATTGTTGTTGGGATGATTGTTGTAGTTGCTGTTGTTGTTGTTGTTGTTGTTGTTGTTGTTGGGCCGTTTATTGTAGTTGCGATTGATGTTGCGATTGTTTGGATAATTGTTGCGATTATTGTTGTAATTGCTGTTGTTGTTGTATTGGTGATTCTTATCACCGTTTTCTTCCCACTTTCTTTTGACTTGCTTCACATTGGCCTCTTCAGCAGTCTGTTCTTTAATTCTTTCTTCAATCTGGTTCACTAGTTTGTGAGCCATTCTACATGCCTGTTGTATGGAAGCGGGCTCGTGTGAACTTATATCTTCTTGGATTCTTTCCGGTAATCCTTTCACAAACGCGTCGATCTTCTCTTCCTCATCTTCGAATGCTCCCGGACACAATAGGCACAATTCTGTGAATCGTCTTTCGTACGTGGTAATATCAAATCCTTGGGTTCGTAACCCTCTAAGTTCTGTCTTGAGCTTATTGACCTCGATTCTGGGACGGTACTTCTCGTTCATCAAGTGCTTGAATGCTGACCACGGTAGTGCGTACGCATCATCTTGTCCCACTTGCTCTAGATAGGTATTCCACCATGTTAACGCAGAACCTGTGAAGGTATGCGTAGCGTACTTCACTTTGTCCTCTTCAGTACACTTACTTATGGCAAACACCGATTTGACCTTCTCGGTCCACCGTTTCAATCCGATCGGTCCTTCAGTTCCATCAAATTCCAAAGGTTTGCAGGCAGTGAATTCTTTGTAGGTGCATCCTACACGATTTCCTGTACTACCAGATCCAAGGTTATTGTTGGTATGTAGCGCAGCCTGCACCGCGGCTATGTTTGAAGCTAGAAAAGTATGGAATTCCTCTTCATTCATATTCACGGTGTGTCGAGTAGTCGGTGCCATTTCCTTCAAAATAGTCAAATGGAACAAGTTAATCATACAGAATATTAAGAGTAGTTAATAGTATTTCGTAGCATAATATGAACTCATTTATAAAAGCTTTTTCTTCATATTAGCATTTTATAAGTTTAAATTCGGGTAGTACCTACCCGTTAAGTTCATACTTAGTAGCTAATATACAATTCAACTACTACAATTCTATATGAAAAACTGATTGTAATAATATTTCACGTTCAAACTTTTATACAATATTTTACAAACTTACAATACCGCTTATTTTACATAAAGCATGAAATATAGCACACAATAACTTTGATACAAGATAGTTGTGAAGATAATTCTAGCTAGTACACAAGACGTTCAGCAAAGGCAATAAAGACACGTAATTCATACGTCCAGAAACAAGTCATGCATTCTGGTTTTACTAGGACTACTTCCCATCCTTGGTCTTGTGGAACATAACCGTTATGGCCGTTCATAAGACAGCGTGTTGTAACGTCGTCAAAGGGACGAGGGTTACGTAATGACCAACAGTCTCGTAATAACCTAAAAACCTCATTTCTTATCCCAATTACCGACTCCGTTACTTGTGGGAACGTTTTGTTTAATAGTTGTAGCCCGATGTTCTTGTTCTCACTTTGGTGAGAAGCGAACATTACTAACCCGTAAGCATAACATGCTTCTTTATGTTGCATGTTAGCCGCTTTTTCTAAATCACGAAGTCCTATATTCGGATATACTGAGTCAAAATAATTTCTTAACCCGTTGCGTAAAATAGCATTTGGGTTCCCCGCAATATATGCGTCAAAGTAAACACATCGTAACTTATGGATTTCCCAATGTGATATCCCCCATCTTCCGAACGAAAGCCTTTTATAAACCAAGGCATTCTTGGAACGTTCTTCGAATGTCTTACAAACTGATCTCGCCTTAAATAGTTGTGCCGAGGAATTCTGACCGACTCTAGACAAGATTTCATCAATCATGTCTCCGGGTAGGTCTCTTAAAATATTGGGTTGTCTATCCATTTTGTGTTTTTATACTGTAAAATAGACAAGAGTTAGATTCATAAAAAAAATACTTATTAATACAAGCAATTTTTACATATATCATAAAGCATAAGCACACTATATTACATATATTACACCACACGAATATAACTATCTTATTCCGACTCGCTCGTTTCTTCTTGTTCGGTTTTGGTTCGTTTTGCCAAGTTTCTAGGGATATATGATGTTCCCCTAATACGAGCCGTCGTTGTCCACATTGGTTTAGAAAAGCCTGGTGGTTTAGAGGTTCCCGGGTCATTGTTACAACTTAAGGACTTCGGGGGTTGACGATACATATAAAGTTCATCGGGGTTGGAATTAGATTTCTCTATTTTTATGCCCTTTCCCTTATTATTTTCTTTTGCCTTTTTAAATTCAGTTGGGGTAATTTCTATAACATCATCGGAATTCTCGTCGGAATCCGATTCATCGGAGAATTGGTATTCCTCCCAATATTTTGCTTCCTTGGTGGAAACACCATTGACCATAATTAACCTTGGTCGGTTGGTTGAGGATTCTCTTTTACTTAACCGTTTTATTATTTCCCCCACCGGTTCTATTTCTTCTTCTGGTTCCGATTCTTCTTCCGGTTCTGATTCTTCTTCCGGTTCCGACTCTTCTTCCGGTTCCTCTTCGGGAACTTGTGAATCAGTCCACGAATCATTCCAATTTACATTTGACTCTTCATTATTATTAGGTGAGTCAATGGGACTTGTCCTAGAGGTAGACATCTATCACATAATATCAAACACGTTAAGAGATTAATATATCACATAGTATTCATATGTTAAAAATATATAGTTTCCAACAAAAATGTTAAGCAATCATTTTTAAAGAAAACACGGTCGAAGTCCAGACTCACTAATGCATCCTAACAAACTCGATAAGACACACTAATGCAAATTTTCTGGTTCTCTAAGACCAACGCTCTGATACCAACTGAAATGTCCCGTTCTTATTGATTAAAAACGTTCCGTATTAATTGATTTCGTTGCGAGGTTTTGACCACTATATGAGACGTTTTTCAAAGACTGCATTCATTTTTAAAACAAACCATAACCTTTATTTCATAAATAAAGGTTTAAAAAGCTTTACGTAGATTATCAAATAATGATAATCTAAAATATCATGTTTACACACGACCATTACATAATGGTTTACAATACAAATATGTTACATCGAAATCAGTTTCTTGAATGCAGTTTTTACACAATATCATACAAACATGGACTCCAAATCTTGTCCTTATTTTAGTATGCAACAGCGGAAGCTCTTAGTATTCACCTGAGAATAAACATGTTTTAAACGTCAACAAAAATGTCGGTGAGTTATAGGTTTAACCTATATATATCAAATCGTAACAATAGACCACAAGATTTCATATTTCAATACACATCCCATACATAGAGATAAAAATCATTCATATGGTGAACACCTGGTAACCGACAATAACAAGATGCATATATAAGAATATCCCCATCATTCCGGGACACCCTTCGGATATGATATAAATTTCGAAGTACTAAAGCATCCGGTACTTTGGATGGGGTTTGTTAGGCCCAATAGATCTATCTTTAGGATTCGCGTCAATTAGGGTGTCTGTTCCCTAATTCTTAGATTACCAGACTTAATAAAAAGGGGCATATTCGATTTTGATAATTCAACCATAGAATGTAGTTTCACGTACTTGTGTCTATTTTGTAAATCATTTATAAAACCTGCATGTATTCTCATCCCAAAAATATTAGATTTTAAAAGTGAGACTATAACTCACTTTCACAGATTTTTACTTCGTCGGGAAGTAAGACTTGGCCACTGGTTGATTCACGAACCTATAACAATATATACATATATATCAAAGTATGTTCAAAATATATTTACAACACTTTTAATATATTTTGATGTTTTAAGTTTATTAAGTCAGCTGTCCTCGTTAGTAACCTACAACTAGTTGTCCACAGTTAGGTGTACAGAAATAAATTGATAAATATTATCTTGAATCAATCCACGACCCAGTGTATACGTATCTCAGTATTGATCACAACTCAAACTATATATATTTTGGAATCAACCTCAACCCTGTATAGCTAACTCCAACATTCACATATAGAGTGTATATGGTTGTTCCGAAATATATATAGATGTGTCGACATGATAGGTCGAAACATTGTATACGTGTCTATGGTATCTCAAGATTACATAATATACAATACGAGTTGATTAAGTTATGGTTGGAATAGATTTGTTACCAATTTTCACGTAGCTAAAATGAGAAAAATTATCCAATCTTGTTTTACCCATAACTTCTTCATTTTAAATCCGTTTTGAGTGAATCAAATTGCTATGGTTTCATATTGAACTCTATTTTATGAATCTAAACAGAAAAAGTATAGGTTTATAGTCGGAAAAATAAGTTACAAGTCGTTTTTGTAAAGGTAGTCATTTCAATCGAAAGAACGACGTCTAGATGACCATTTTAGAAAACATACTTCCACTTTGAGTTTAACCATAATTTTTGGATATAGTTTCATGTTCATAATAAAAATCATTTTCTCAGAATAACAACTTTTAAATCAAAGTTTATCATAGTTTTTAATTAACTAACCCAAAACAGCCCGCGGTGTTACTACGACGGCGTAAATCCGGTTTTACGGTGTTTTTCGTGTTTCCAGGTTTTAAATCATTAAGTTAGCATATCATATAGATATAGAACATGTGTTTAGTTGATTTTAAAAGTCAAGTTAGAAGGATTAACTTTTGTTTGTGAACAAGTTTATAATTAACTAAACTATGTTCTAGTGATTACAAGTTTAAACCTTCGAATAAGATAGCTTTATATGTATGAATCGAATGATGTTATGAACATCATTACTACCTTAATTTCCTTGGATAAACCTACTGGAAAAGAGAAAAATGGATCTAGCTTCAATGGATCCTTGGATGGCTCGAAGTTCTTGAAGCAGAATCATGACACGAAAACAAGTTCAAGTAAGATCATCACTTGAAATAAGATTGTTATAGTTATAGAAATTGAACCAAAGTTTGAATATGATTATTACCTTGTATTAGAATGATAACCTACTGTAAGAAACAAAGATTTCTTGAGGTTGGATGATCACCTTACAAGATTGGAAGTGAGCTAGCAAACTTGAAAGTATTCTTGATTTTATGAAACTAGAACTTTTGGAATTTATGAAGAACACTTAGAACTTGAAGATAGAACTTGAGAGAGATCAATTAGATGAAGAAAATTGAAGAATGAAAGTGTTTGTAGGTGTTTTTGGTCGTTGGTGTATGGATTAGATATAAAGGATATGTAATTTTGTTTTCATGTAAATAAGTCATGAATGATTACTCATATTTTTGTAATTTTATGAGATATTTCATGCTAGTTGCCAAATGATGGTTCCCACATGTGTTAGGTGACTCACATGGGCTGCTAAGAGCTGATCATTAGAGTGTATATACCAATAGTACATACATCTAAAAGCTGTGTATTGTACGAGTACGAATACGGGTGCATACGAGTAGAATTGTTGATGAAACTGAACGAGGATGTAATTGTAAGCATTTTTGTTAAGTAGAAGTATTTTGATAAGTGTATTGAAGTCTTTCAAAAGTGTATAAATACATATTAAAACACTACATGTATATACATTTTAACTGAGTCGTTAAGTCATCGTTAGTCGTTACATGTAAATGTTGTTTTGAAACCTTTAGGTTAACGATCTTGTTAAATTTTGTTAACCCAATGTTTATAATATCAAAAGAGATTTTAAATTATTATATTATCATGATATTATGATGTACGAATATCTCTTAATATGATATATATACATTAAATGTCGTTACAACGATAATCGTTACATATATGTCTCGTTTCAAAATCATTAAGTTAGTAGTCTTGTTTTTACATATGTAGTTCATTGTTAATATACTTAATGATATGTTTAATTATCATAATATAATGTTAACTATATATATAACCATATATATGTCATCATATAGTTTTTACAAGTTTTAACGTTCGTGAATCACCGGTCAACTTGGGTGGTCAATTGTCTATATGAAACCTATTTCAATTAATCAAGTCTTAACAAGTTTGATTGCTTAACATGTTGGAAACATTTAATCATGTAAATATCAATCTCAATTAATATATATAAACATGGAAAAGTTCGGGTCACTACAACCACCACCAACAACAACCGCATCGCAAACCTCAACTTCACAATCTGTCCCATGAGCATCGACGTCATACGCCCTGTAGATACTAAGGAATACCACAACGATGAAGTATTGATTCATAACTTCATTGGAAAAACATTCTACGACGATTATGTAATTTCTAAAGTTTAGAAATTATCTATCCTAGCCTTAACCATAAATCAAGTGAGTTTAATTTAATATTAACTCATTAAATCTATATTACATCTGAAGAAATATACACATATATTTCCATAAAGACTGTAATAAAATTCTTTTGTACAAAATATTAATTGTGATATTTTTTTAACGGGTAGGTAATACCCGAGAGATATATAAATTCACAATTAATACATTACATTCTTCGAATCTGATTCAGCAAATCATCAACTATACTCCCTACTTTCACAACAATATCCATTCTTTCATATAAATCAAAACAATCATACTCATTCAAATTCAATTACATATTCTGATTTTGAAATCGCCGAATTCAATTCAAGTTATAACTGGTATCATCACTCTTAAATTCCTATATCTTTCAAAGCTATACTTTGACTTCAAAATTGTGTTAGAACATCATATGTATTAACGATTACAATATGTGCTCAAATCCTTCGAAATACCTGAAGACACTTCAAATAATGAACAATCGAGATGATGATCTAACCACATGTTATCCACAGTTACGTACCTGAAAAACTCTTGAAACCAAAGTCATAATTTAACATGTATCCATGTCAGACCTTTTGGCATTTACTAGCTAAAATAACTTTTCAATCCCTTCTAAAAATAGACAGTTTTGTCACAGCTCCAGCAAACCAACTTCAATTGTTCATTCGAATAAGCCTTATTATAATGATTACCCCTTCATCATTATTACCGGGGAACCTTTCATATCTCGCCACATTAGCAGTAAACTTATTCACAACTTCATTGATCTTTGAATTTCCGAAAAATCTTTATATTTATCAAAACCCCATCATTTACTCATCTGCATCTTGTAACGAGAATTGCCATACGAATCATCGGAAATTAGCAATCAGTATTTTGAAGTCTCACAGCATGTCTACGCCAACAATTATATGTGTCTATCTTCTGGACTTATATACTTTGAATGTGAAGTTTCTGAAAAACACCCTAAACTGCGAACCAGTTCTCGAAATTTTGAAAAATGCTGATGAAGCAGCAAAAACTGTAAATGACCTTAACAGTAAAAAGTTGGATGATAAAGGATAGTATATTGGCAAAGCTCAGAAAAAGAGAAGCTTTGGAACTGGAAAACGGATTGAGCAAAGTATGAAGGAGGCTGTGGACAAATCACAAATGCTGAACCTGCCTTCAAAGAATCCAAATGATTCAGTACTTGCTGAAGTCATTAACGAATACCTTGCTCCTGACTCTAAACCCCTGCGGACAATATCCTTCATCATCCTCTGATATTAGACATTCTAAGATATCATCGTATCTTTCATTATAAATATCCTCCATATTTCTGAAGATATTTCCATAATTATTCTTATCTGAAATCATTTACCTCTTCGTGCTGTCTGTATTACATCATAAAATAAACTATTTTAGTTTCTAAATTCTGAAACTTTCGAATTTAAAAAAGGAATATTTTTGAAGTAGTGTTGGGAACTGAAGCATGAACTAGTATAATATAATGACACTTGATCAACGTGATTATATTACAGTAATTCATGCTGAGTTTCTAAATGGAACATGATGATTCACAGATCATAACGTCATCATGTGCTATGTTACACGACTCTTGTATTCTCTTTGATCTCTAAATATCAAGAAAATATTTCTTGATGATTCGGCCTTTTCCGAGGTATTCTGGTAGTTTGACAAGTCAAGATCGTGCCATTACAATTTCCTTCCTAGAACATTAACAATGTTCATTCCGAAATTTATATCTGCGAATTCTGGACCATTACAAGCGGTGCTTAATCGCAAGAAGAAGAAACGAAAGGACAAAGCTCCGAACTAGAAATGGGAGTATAAATCATAGCAAATAGAAGAGAGCATTAACTGTGGATGACAATGATTATAGAAGAAGCAAGGACTTTGAAATATAAGGGAAGATATAAAACCCAACAACAACTCAGAAATCACAAACCGTATATATCAATGCATATAGCAATATAAAGACACGGGAGAACTAAAAATACTATAAAACCAAGAGTATAGTAGAAGTAAATAGATTCTTCCAGAGGCAGATGAAAAAAAAGAGCGACAGATATGAAAGTGAGGAGTATATCAAGAATCAGCACTGGATGAAGCGTATTGACAAATAATTTTAAAGTAAGAATTGAGGGAGAAAGAATAGAAGGTGTGAATTAAAAGGAAATGAAGGAGGTGGATTTATAGTGAAATATCCGACAGAAAAATCGAGATGAATCATCGCATTAAATCGAAGAGGATCATAATTTCCTTAATCACCGAAGAATTAAATCCTATATAGATTACAAAGATTTTCTTTAATCCGGAGATCAACCGTGATGATGTCAAAAGATAAGACGAATCCCTATTTTCTCATTTCACTCTTTTACGATAGCTTTACTCATACGTTTCGAGTAATCGAATTATTTTATCCATATTTCTCAATCATGATAAAACCCTATGAATCAACTTATATTCATCATAATAACATTCTTATTGTTAGCCATGACGACCTCGATCAAATTTCGGGACGAAATTTCTTTAACGGGTAGGTACTGTGACGACCCGAAAATTTCCGACCAAATTTAAACTTTAATCTTTATATTATTCCGACACGATAAGCAAAGTTTGTTAAGTTAAATCTCAAGAATTTTAAACTATGTTCATACATTCATTATAACCTCGACCAAATTCCGACGATTCACTAACCGTTATATATAAATAGATATGTATATGTATATATATATATTATAACTTGAGAATATTAATAAAGTATTAAACGTATAATACTTTACCCGAACATATTTGTTTCAATATGATTTTTGACGAAATTAAAAAAATATATTAAATGATTGAATTATCAGAAACATTGAATTATGATTACAAGTCTCTATTGAGAGGTCCACTATGATTTGAGAAAATCTATTCCTCTTAACGATATTCAGAATAATTTGTAAAGCTATTTATAAATAAAAACATAAAGTGTCATTTACGAAAGTTAGACAAAAGTTAGTGGAGAATTGGTTTCCATAATATTCTATTAATCTATTTTCAAACGTACAAAGACGTTTTCAATTTAAAAAGAACTTTATTATTAAAACGTATATAACTTTTATAAATATCTAGAATCACTTTTGACAACTCATTACTTAACCAGTATGATAAAGATAACGATATTTATATTTTATTTTATTAAATATATATAACGATTTAAATTAATATTATATATATTTATACGCGTATTATACATACATAGTTTTTACACTTTTACTATACTTTAACTTTACCTTTACTTTACTTTTACTTTACTTTAACTTTAATAATTCATACTTTAATAATTCACTTTAATAATTCATACTTTAATAATCCACTTTAATAATTCGTACGTTAATAATTTACTTTAATAATTCACTTTAATAATTCATACTTTAATAATTCATACTTTAATAATTCACTTTAATAATTCACTTTAATAATTCATACTTTAATAATTCACTTTAATAATTCATACTTTAATAATTCACTTTAATAATTCAAAAATCTATTATAAATAGAATTCAATAGGTTTCATTTTTCATAGAAACTTGAAAATATATTTCTCTAAACTCTCTCAATCGAATTACATATATATATTTTCTTTGTATTATTTCAAGATATTGTTAGTATACATAAAATACAACGACAGAGTTATACTCAGACGATTTCAAAATAAGTTTTCAAACGGGATAGAGCTAAGGAAATTATGGGTTATAGCTATGGAGGTTATGGGTATTAATCGAGGGTATTGCTCGTGAGGTCAACCCAACATTTATCATTTTCGTTGCGTCTACGTTCTTTCCTGTAATATTGAATCACAATATTGATACGTTCGTGAATCCGAGACAAACCCTGCACTTGTTCAGTGCCGTCATATACATAATTGCTACGAAATACAGTATTGTGAGTTTCATTTGCTCCCTTTTTAATGCTTTTGCAATATATATTTTTGGGCTGAGAATACATGCGCTGTTTTATAAATGTTTTACGAAGTAGGCACAAGTACTAAAACTAATTCTATGTGGGTTTAAACCAGAAATATACCCTTAGCTTGGTAACATTAAACTACTTGTCTATGTACGGTAGGCGCGAATCCTAAAGATAGATCTATTGGGCCTGACAAACCCCATCCTGACTATGGGATGCTTTAGTACTTCGTGGTTATTTTAAACACACCTGATCTGGTGTACTTCAGAGGGTAAAACATGAACGTTAAGGCTTGTTACCGGGTGCCTACAACTTATAGAATACTTTTAAACACTTGCGAGTGTATGGATATTTATGGAAACTGAAATCTTGTGGTCTATTACTATTACGGAAATGATTTATTATGATAAACTAATGAACTCACCAACCTTTTGGTTGACACTTTAAAGCATGTTTATTCTCAGGTATTAAAGAAATCTTCCGCTGTGCATTAGCTCACTTTAAGGATATTACCTGGAGTCATTCATGACATACTTTGAAAGACATTGCATTCGAGTCATTGAGTTCATCAAGATTAATATTAAGTTAATTATAGTTGGATGTAATATGAAATGGTATGCATGCCGTCAATTTTTGATGTAAAGAAACTTTGTCTTTTGAAAACGAGTGCAATGTTTGTAAAACGTATCATATAGAGGTCAAATACCTCGCGATGTAATCAACTATTGTGAATCGTTTATAATGTATATGAACTGGTCATTTCATTTCCTCTCACCAAAGACCTCTTTCGTTTGAGACTTAGTAATTAACTAATTATAAGATTAAGATTCAATTGGTTACGCGTTCGCTCCACACAATTCACCCCTATTTTGTTCAATCAATGTTACCCGGTTTACCCCCTTGGTCCAGTAAGCACCCAATCGGTTAAGACAAATCAATTGGAAATTAGATCACTAAATTGAAACAGGGTTCCCTTTGTTCAAACAAGATTCACTAATCAACCTAGTAATAATAATCAACACCCACAAGAATGGTTCTTAATCAAAACTCATAATTATCATGCATTAATTAATAAAACTACAAAGTATCATCCGAACACATGCAAATATTCAATCTAGACAAACATTAAAAGTTTAGCCAAAAATCATGGCTAGAACAAAAATCGCAATCAAAGTAATAGAAGAATTCATTGTTTTAAACAAAGAGATTAACCTAATTAATGATTGAATCTTGAACGATAAACGGATCGAGACTTGTTTCTGGAATGATTGATGTGTTAGAATGACCTTGAAGTTCTTCAAAGATCACCAAAAATCGTCCAAAAGCTGCCCCAATTCGTCTGGATGGAAGAATGAATAATTAGGGTATTTTTCGTGCCTTTTATACTTGCCAAAAATTGCCTGAACCGACACCCGGTCGCGCCGCGACCAAAACTGTCGCGCCGCGACATAAGTCTTGAAAATTTACCCTCTGTAAGCCAACTTCTGATCTGGAAACACGTTATTCGTCGCACCGCGGACCCATATGTCGTGCCGTGACATAACACTGAAACGGATTTCTTCTTTATTTTTTTCTCTTTTTACTTGCTTTAATAATCTCACAATCTCATTAATCAATAAAACATTTACGTTTTAATCCTCGATGCACTAATAATAACAACCAATCGACAAAATGCCTCAAAAGCTTCAAAAACCGCATCTCTTCTACAAATAGCTCTTCAAACTCGAACATTCTCATTATTATCAAAATAAACACCAAATCGTATCCGAACGGACTAAATTATGATCGATATCGCTAAGGAAAACATGTATAAAATACGTGATATCAAACCACCCCACACTAGAGTTTTTCTTATCCTCAAGCAATTAAACTCGATAATAATCTTCTACCATATAATAACGTCTCCAAACGAACAAGAAACCAAACTAACGACTAGCGTGGGCACGATTTGGAGTAAATAATCATTATGATTCCCACTTGCATTCCCCCGAAATAACTTCCCAAACCGCAAACAATATATAACTAGTATAGCAACCAAAGTTAACCTCGAATTACGTACCATAATGATGAAGTAGAAAATCTCGAAAAATAAGTCTTCAAAGTAAACGGGAATCAAGTGGGAACCGAGCACCAAAAAGTATAGCAATCGAACAAATGTGCCAAAGAACGCACGGGCTACCCCGCAATTGGTCAAGCCAAGCCTCCCACAGTACCTAACATCGCGAGATGTCGGTAAGAAAATAATGTGCTTAGGAGGATACACATTACGTCCAGATATCATCGATAATCATGAGGTGATCATCTAATCCGTTAAGTCAACCATAAAGATTGAGGTTCATCAGGCTTAAAAGCTGATATCTTACCTTTCCGAAAGTTATCCACTGGCAATCTGATCAATCACTGATATTTTGTGTATCATGGTGCGCTTCCCATTTGGCTAGCAAATCTCCCTCATTGAGATAAGCTTTGACTACCAGCTTCCCTGTTTGACGTTGAGGCCTGGTAGATTTCCAGTCGATTTTAGCAATGACTTTTCAAGATTTTTCATCACCCTACAACTGGTCTGGACTACATCTTCTGAAACAAATCAGCAAGTGTGTCGTTCGGGAGACTTGACTCCCTTAAGGATGGAAAAGATACATCCTGTGTGGTTAAATAAGGTGGTCGGGTGCAACATTGTCCTTGTTAGGAGAAACAATGAGGATCGCCCTGTTTAAGTTTTCGATCTAGCGAATGGTCCGGTTTCGACTATACGCCACTATCACCGTTCATACGGTTGACACCCGCCTTGGTGCAGATGACCTACGTATGAACTTTCATGTTCATGTAGGATTTCACATTCAAAATAATGAACATGTTTTGAAAGTTCAAGACTTTCTCCTCTAACAGTACCTCATCGTGAAATGATGGGTAATGAAATGGTACGCTTAAGAGGTATACGTACCAAGTGAAACGGTCAGAAGACTTTACTTCCTTAATGAGTGGATCTGAGTCACTCGGAAGTGCCAATCAATTTCAATTGACACCGGTTTGCCTACTTCCCACATGACAAGTTTTTCTTCTTGTTTTAAGAAAGGTAAGAAGTAGATACTACCTTTCCAATAAATCCCAAAAACCTTTGGGTGCCATAGCTTTTGGCTATAGGTTGTGTTGTCTAAGCAAACATAAGCACGTAGCTATTGCTCCTAAAAAGGACAGCACTGGTGAAGCTCGAGGCTCCTCTTCCCACAGTATCACACCATTAGATGATGTAATAATAAATTGATATAGTTTCGGAAGTCTGCTATACCAAGTAACCAAAAGTTTTTGATCTGGCACGTGATTCGGTCACAATCACGCTATACAATCACCGCTCTCTCACGGTTTACACCCGTTTTGGTACAGGTGACCTACTATTGAGTTCCCCGAACTCGTAGGATTTCATGTCCAATTGTAATGAACATGTGGAACACTTTTGGCTTCTTTGAAAACACGAATTATACCATAAAATACCAAGCCAATTTTCAAAATTAAGGTTTTGGCCGAATTTTCAATTGTTTTTCTACTTTTTTTTTATATTTTTGAACTAACTTTTCTGCTTTTTTTTTTGTTTTTTTTCCTAAATTTTTCAATTTTTTTTTTACGACCAAAACCCCGTGAAACGTCAAGTCTTTTAATATCAAAAACTAGTATGATGATGATTCCATTAACAACCAACCCGAGAGATTTTACATCCCCACCCCACACTTGAGATCAACCAATGTCCCCATTACTTGAGATCAAAAATAGATTAAAATCGAAAGGGTAAGAAAAATAAAAACTTATCGAGGTAACCACTGATCGTGGAATGACAGTGACAGATGGCGCTGAACTTACTGCCAGCATAAGAACATCGTCCATTCCCGATCCTCACACCAATATCATCACTCAAGTAGTTTTGCTGAACTTTCTGCCAGACTTGAAAAATTGTTTCACCAACATACCTAAGAAAAGAAAAACACAAGAAAACTACATAAATGGAACAAGGTGGTACCACCCGGTACCGAAACGCCTTGTCCCCAAATAAATCCACAGTACATAAGAAAAATATAAAATTAACCAAGTACAAACCAAAGAAACAAAAATAGTTTAAAACAAATTACAACATAATCACGGGCTCGCAGGCCCTCCTCACTGAAACCCATCATACGGCCAGTTGCCGTATGTATACTACTGCTCGAACCTCTGTCGTGCATCATCCAACCTCTCCTCTTCACTGTAAATCGGGGCCTGAACGCGGGGCCTAACTGGGCTACGATAATAAACTGGTGTCTGAGCTTGTGTACCATAATAATTCTCCGGGTTATAGTAGAAAAGACGAGCGTTGTGCCTTTGCCAATCACCTCCATATGTCATCCATTGCTGGTCATGCAAAGACTCAGCCATCCTCTCATCGATCCTCTGCTGACTCTCCCACATATGGTCATTATGCAACCGTTGTTCTCCCCGAAATGCAGCAAAGTTGTCTGACACACCGATTTGTACGTTATCGACCCGTGAAACTAAGTTATCCCAAATTTCTTGGGAGATACCCCAAGGCTGACCCCCCGCTGGCACATTCGGAGCAACCGGCTCCGCCTCTTCACCTCCTTGAACATTCCCACCGGCCTCGTGCTCTTGTGGCTCAACATATGCGACTAAACCAACCCGATTCGCATCCCACATCACAAAACACACATTAAGATAAAACCTTAAATTGAAAGGTTTCATCACTTGCAAGTGGTCGGTCAATCTTGTACACCTGCTAAAATTGATGTCGAAAAATCGTGCAATCTTTGTAACAAAATGACCACCTAGCAGTGGCCTCAAAGAGCGTGTCTCCCTCGACTGATTAGATAAATAGGTAGCGATCAACATACACAAATCCACATGCGCATTATGCCGAAATCGATGCATTATCCACAACTCGGTAGAATTAACCTTATCATTCCCATTCCTTCGTCCATAAAAAGTACACGACAATAGTTTATGGAGTAACCGTAGATCTCTGCTGAAATGTCCCGTTCTTATTGATTAAAAACGTTCCATATTAATTGATTTCGTTGCGAGGTTTTGACCTCTATATGAGACGTTTTTCAAAGACTGCGTTCATTTTAAAACAAACCATAACCTTTATTTCATCAATAAAGGTTTAAAAAGCTTTACGTAGATTATCAAATAATGATAATCTAAAATATCCTGTTTACACACGACCATTACATAATGGTTTACAATACAAATATGTTACAACAAAATAAGTTTCTTGAATGCAGTTTTTACACAATATCATACAAGCATGGACTCCAAATCTCGTCCTTATTTAAGTATGCGACAGCGGAAGCTCTTAATAATCACCTGAGAATAAACATGCTTAAAACGTCAACAAAAATGTTGGTGAGTTATAGGTTTAACCTATATATATCAAATCATAATAATAGACCACAAGATTTCATATTTCAATACACATCCCATACATAGAGATAAAAATCATTCATATGGTGAACACCTGGTAACCGACATTAACAAGATGCATATATAAGAATATCCCCATCATTCCGGGACACCCTTCGGATATGATATAAATTTCGAAGTACTAAAGCATCCGGTACTTTGGATGGGGTTTGTTAGGCCCAATAGATCTATCTTTAGGATTCGCGTCAATTAGGGTGTCTGTTCCCTAATTCTTAGATTACCAGACTTAATAAAAAGGGGCATATTCGATTTTGATAATTCAACCATAGAATGTAGTTTCACGTACTTGTGTCTATTTTGTAAATCATTTATAAAACCTGCATGTATTCTCATCCCAAAAATATTAGATTTTAAAAGTGGGACTATAACTCACTTTCACAGATTTTTACTTCGTCGTGAAGTAAGACTTGGCCACTGGTTGATTCACGAACCTATAACAATATATACATATATATCAAAGTATGTTCAAAATATATTTACAACACTTTTAATATATTTTGATGTTTTAAGTTTATTAAGTCAGCTGTCCTCGTTAGTAACCTACAACTAGTTGTCCACAGTTAGATGTACAGAAATAAATCGATAAATATTATCTTGAATCAATCCACGACCCAGTGTATACGTATCTCAGTATTGATCACAACTCAAACTATATATATTTTGGAATCAACCTCAACCCTGTATAGCTAACTCCAACATTCACATATAGAGTGTCTATGGTTGTTCCGAAATATATATAGATGTGTCGACATGATAGGTTGAAACATTGTATACGTGTCTATGGTATCTCAAGATTACATAATATACAATACAAGTTGATTAAGTTATGGTTGGAATAGATTTGTTACCAATTTTCACGTAGCTAAAATGAGAAAAATTATCCAATCTTGTTTTACCCATAACTTCTTCATTTTAAATCCGTTTTGAGTGAATCAAATTGCTATGGTTTCATATTGAACTCTATTTTATGAATATAAACAGAAAAAGTATAGGTTTATAGTCGAAAAAATAAGTTACAAGTCGTTTTTGTAAAGGTAGTCATTTCAGTCAAAAGAACAACGTCTAGATGACCATTTTAGAAAACATACTTCCACTTTGAGTTTAACCATAATTTTTGGATATAGTTTCATGTTCATAATAAAACTCATTTTCTCAGAATAACAACTTTTAAATCAAAGTTTATCACAGTTTTTAATTAACTAACCCAAAACAGCCCGCGGTGTTACTACGACGGCGTAAATCCGGTTTTACGGTGTTTTTCGTGTTTCCAGGTTTTAAATCATTAAGTTAGCATATCATATAGATATAGAACATGTGTTTAGTTAATTTTAAAAGTCAAGTTAGAAGGATTAACTTTTGT
Organism: Rutidosis leptorrhynchoides; assembly: GCF_046630445.1. NCBI lineage: Eukaryota > Viridiplantae > Streptophyta > Magnoliopsida > Asterales > Asteraceae > Rutidosis > Rutidosis leptorrhynchoides. The sequence goes on along the minus strand of NC_092336.1, from coordinate 186,776,568 downwards.
TTGCGAACAAGTTTAGAATTAACTAAACTATGTTCTAGTGATTACAAGTTTAAACCTTCGAATAAGATAGCTTTATATGTATGAATCGAATGATGTTATGAACATCATTACTACCTTAAGTTCCTTGGATAAACCTACTGGAAAAGAGAAAAATGGATCTAGCTTCAATGGATCCTTGGATGGCTCGAAGTTCTTGAAGCAAAATCATGACACGAAAACAAGTTCAAGTAAGATCATCACTTGAAATAAGATTGTTATAGTTATAGAAATTGAACCAAAGTTTGAATATGATTATTACCTTGTATTAGAATAATAACCTACTGTAAGAAACAAAGATTTCTTGAGGTTGGATGATCACCTTACAAGATTGGAAGTGAGCTAGCAAACTTGAAAGTATTCTTGATTTTATGAAACTAGAACTTTTGGAATTTATGAAGAACACTTAGAACTTGAAGATAGAACTTGAGAGAGATCAATTAGATGAAGAAAATTGAAGAATGAAAGTGTTTGTAGGTGTTTTTGGTCGTTGGTGTATGGATTAGATATAAAGGATATGTAATTTTGTTTTCATGTAAATAAGTCATGAATGATTACTCATATTTTTGTAATTTTATGAGATATTTCATGCTAGTTGCCAAATTATGGTTCCCACATGTGTTAGGTGACTCACATGGGCTGCTAAGAGCTGATCATTGGAGTGTATATACCAATAGTACATACATCTAAAAGCTGTGTATTGTACGAGTACGAATACGGGTGCATACGAGTAGAATTGTTGATGAAACTGAACGAGGATGTAATTGTAAGCATTTTTGTTAAGTAGAAGTATTTTGATAAGTGTCTTGAAGTCTTTCAAAAGTTTATGAATACATATTAAAACACTACATGTATATACATTTTAACTGAGTCGTTAAGTCATCGTTAGTCGTTACATGTAAATGTTGTTTTGAAACCTTTAGGTTAACGATCTTGTTAAATGTTGTTAACCCAATGTTTATAATATCAAAAGAGATTTTAAATTATTATATTATCATGATATTATGATGTACGAATATCTCTTAATATGATATATATACATTAAATGTCGTTACAACGATAATCGTTACATATATGTCTCGTTTCAAAATCATTAAGTTAGTAGTCTTGTTTTTACATATGTAGTTCATTGTTAATATACTTAATGATATGTTTACTTATCATAATATCATGTTAACTATATATATAACCATATATATGTCATCATATAGTTTTTACAAGTTTTAACGTTCGTGAATCACCGGTCAACTTGGGTTGTCAATTGTCTATATGAAACCTATTTCAATTAATCAAGTCTTAACAAGTTTGATTGCTTAACATGTTGGAAACATTTAATCATGTAAATATCAATCTCAATTAATATATATAAACATGGAAAAGTTCGGGTCACTACAGTACCTACCCGTTAAATAAATTTCGTCCCGAAATTTTAAGCTGTTGAAGGTGTTGACGAATCTTCTGGAAATAGATGAGGGTATTTCTTCTTCATCTGATCTTCACGCTCCCAGGTGAACTCGGGTCCTCTACGAGCATTCCATCGAACCTTAACAATTGGTATCTTGTTTTGCTTAAGTCTTTTAACCTCACGATCCATTATTTCGACGGGTTCTTCGATGAATTGAAGTTTTTCGTTGATTTGGATTTCATCTAACGGAATAGTGAGATTTTCTTTAGCAAAACATTTCTTCAAATTCGAGACGTGGAAAGTGTTATGTACAGCTGCGAGTTGTTGAGGTAACTCAAGTCGGTAAGCTACTGGTCCGACACGATCAATAATCTTGAATGGTCCAATATACCTTGGATTTAATTTCCCTCGTTTACCAAATCGAACAACGCCTTTCCAAGGTGCAACTTTAAGCATGACCATCTCTCCAATTTCAAATTCTATATCTTTTCTTTTAATGTCAGCGTAGCTCTTTTGTCGACTTTGGGCGGTTTTCAACCGTTGTTGAATTTGGATGATCTTCTCGTTAGTTTCTTGTATAATCTCCGGGCCCGTAATCTGTCTATCCCCCACTTCACTCCAACAAATCGGAGACCTGCACTTTCTACCATAAAGTGCTTCAAACGGCGCCATCTCAATGCTTGAATGGTAGCTGTTGTTGTAGGAAAATTCTGCTAATGGTAGATGTCGATCCCAACTGTTTCCGAAATCAATAACACATGCTCGTAGCATGTCTTCAAGCGTTTGTATCGTCCTTTCGCTCTGCCCATCAGTTTGTAGATGATAGGCAGTACTCATGTCTAGACGAGTTCCTAATGCTTGCTGTAATGTCTGCCAGAATCTTGAAATAAATCTGTCATCCCTATCAGAGATAATAGAGATTGGTATTCCATGTCTGGAGATGACTTCCTTCAAATACAGTCGTGCTAACTTCTCCATCTTGTCATCTTCTCTTATTGGAAAGAAGTGTGCTGATTTAGTGAGACGATCAACTATTACCCAAATAGTATCAAAACCACTTGCAGTCCTTGGCAATTTAGTGATGAAATCCATGGTAATGTTTTCCCATTTCCATTCCGGGATTTCGGGTTGTTGAAGTAGACCTGATGGTTTCTGATGCTCAGCTTTGACCTTAGAACACGTCAAACATTCTCCTACGTATTTAGCAACATCGGCTTTCATACCCGGCCACCAAAAATGTTTCTTGAGATCCTTGTACATCTTCCCCGTTCCAGGATGTATTTAGTATCTGGTTTTATGAGCTTCTCTAAGTACCATTTCTCTCATATCTCCAAATTTTGGTACCCAAATCCTTTCAGCCCTATAACGGGTTCCGTCTTCCCGAATATTAAGATGTTTCTCCGATCCTTTGGGTATTTCATCCTTTAAATTTCCCTCTTTTAAAACTCCTTGTTGCGCCTCCTTTATTTGAGTAGTAAGGTTATTATGAATCATTATATTCATAGATTTTACTCGAATGGGTTCTCTGTCCTTCCTGCTCAAGGCATCGGCTACCACATTTGCCTTCCCCGGGTGGTAACGAATCTCAAAGTCGTAATCATTCAATAATTCAATCCACCTACGCTGCCTCATATTCAGTTGTTTCTGATTAAATATGTGTTGAAGACTTTTGTGGTCGGTATATATAATACTTTTGACCCCATATAAGTAGTGCCTCCAAGTCTTTAATGCAAAAACAACCGCGCCTAATTCCAAATCATGCGTCGTATAATTTTGTTCGTGAATCTTCAATTGTCTAGACGCATAAGCAATCACCTTCGTTCGTTGCATTAATACACAACCGAGACCTTGCTTTGATGCGTCACAATAAATCACAAAATCATCATTCCCTTCAGGCAATGACAATATAGGTGCCGTAGTTAGCTTTTTCTTCAATAACTGAAACGCTTTCTCTTGTTCATCATTCCATTCAAATTTCTTCCCTTTATGCGTTAATGCAGTCAAGGGTTTTGCTATTCTGGAAAAGTCTTGGATGAACCTTCTGTAGTAACCAGCTAGTCCTAAAAACTGGCGTATGTGTTTCGGAGTTTTCGGGGTTTCCCACTTTTCAACAGTTTCTATCTTTGCCGGATCCACCTTAATACCTTCTTTGTTCAGTATGTGACCGAGGAATTGAACTTCTTCCAACCAAAATGCACACTTTGAAAACTTAGCGTACAATTCTTCCTTCCTCAATACTTCTAACACCTTTCTCAAATGTTCACCGTGTTCTTGGTCATTCTTTGAGTAAATAAGTATGTCATCAATGAAAACAATGACAAACTTGTCAAGGTATGGTCCACACACTCGGTTCATAAGGTCCATGAACACAGCTGGTGCATTAGTTAAACCAAACGGCATGACCACAAACTCGTAATGACCGTAACGTGTTCTGAAAGCAGTCTTTGGAATATCATCTTCTTTCACCCGCATTTGATGATACCCGGAACGTAAGTCAATCTTTGAATAAACAGACGAGCCTTGTAGTTGATCAAATAAGTCGTCGATTCTCGGTAGTGGGTAGCGGTTCTTGATGGTAAGTTTGTTCAACTCTCGGTAGTCGATACACAACCTGAATGTACCATCTTTCTTCTTGACAAACAAAACAGGAGCTCCCCACGGTGATGTGCTTGGTCGAATGAAACCACGCTCTAAAAGTTCTTGTAATTGGCTTTGCAGTTCTTTCATCTCGCTGGGTGCGAGTCTGTAAGGAGTACGAGCTATTGGTGCAGCTCCTGGTACAAGATCTATTTGAAATTCAACGGATCGATGTGGGGGTAATCCCGGTAATTCTTTCGGAAATACATCGGGAAATTCTTTTGCAATGGGAACATCATTGATGCTCTTTTCTTCAGTTTGTACTTTCTCGACGTGTGCTAGAACAGCATAGCAACCTTTTCTTATTAGTTTTTGTGCCTTCAAATTACTAATAAGATGTAGCTTCGTGTTGCCCTTTTCTCCGTACACCATTAAGGGTTTTCCTTTTTCTCGTATAATGCGAATTGCATTTTTGTAACAAACGATCTCTGCTTTCACTTCTTTCAACCAGTCCATACCGATTATCACATCAAAACTCCCTAACTCTACTGGTATCAAATCAATCTTAAATGTTTCGCTAACCAGTTTAATTTCTCTATTCCGACATATATTATCTGCTGAAATTAATTTACCATTTGCTAATTCGAGTAAAAATTTACTATCCAAAGGCGTCAATGGACAACTTAATTTAGCACAAAAATCTCTACTCATATAGCTTCTATCCGCACCCGAATCAAATAAAACGTAAGCAGATTTATTGTCAATAAGAAACGTACCCGTAACAAGCTCCGGGTCTTCCTGTGCCTCTGCCGCATTAATATTGAAAACTCTTCCGCGGCCTTGTCCATTCGTGTTCTCCTGGTTCGGGAAATTTCTAATAATGTGGCCCGGTTTTCCACATTTATAACAAACTACATTGGCATAACTTGCTCCGACACTACTTGCTCCACCATTACTCGTTCCGACACCATTTGTTCCTTTCGTTCTATTAACCCCTGGTCCATAGACCTCACACTTCGCCACGCTATGACCATTTCTTTTACACTTGTTGCAAAATTTGGTGCAGAACCCCGAGTGATACTTTTCACACCTTTGGCATAGCTGCTTCTGATTGTTGTTGTTGTTGTTGCGGTTATTATTGTTGTTGGGATGATTGTTGTAGTTGCTGTTGTTGTTGTTGTTGTTGTTGTTGTTGTTGTTGTTGTTGTTGTTGTTGGGCCGTTTGTTGTAGTTGCGATTGATGTTGCGATTGTTGGGATAATTGTTGCGATTATTGTTGTAATTGCTGTTGTTGTATTGGTGATTCTTATCACCGTTTTCCTCCCACTTTCTTTTGACTTGCTTCACATTGGCCTCTTCAGCAGTCTGTTCTTTAATTCTTTCTTCAATCTGGTTCACTAGTTTGTGAGCCATTCTACATGCCTGTTGTATGGAGGCGGGCTCGTGTGAACTTATATCTTCTTGGATTCTTTCCGATAATCCTTTCACAAACGCGTCGATCTTCTCTTCCTCATCTTCGAATGCTCCCGGACACAATAGGCACAATTCTGTGAATCGCCTTTCGTACGTGGTAATATCAAATCCTTGGGTTCGTAACCCTCTAAGTTCTGTCTTGAGCTTATTGACCTCGGTTCTGGGACGGTACTTCTCGTTCATCAAGTGCTTGAATGCTGACCACGGTAGTGCGTACGCATCGTCTTGTCCCACTTGCTCTAGATAGGTATTCCACCATGTTAACGCAGAACCTGTGAAGGTATGCGTAGCGTACTTCACTTTGTCCTCTTCAGTACACTTACTTATGGCAAACACCGATTCGACCTTCTCGGTCCACCGTTTCAATCCGATCGGTCCTTCGGTTCCATCAAATTCCAAAGGTTTGCAGGCAGTAAATTCTTTGTAGGTGCATCCTACACGATTTCCTGTATTGCTAGATCCAAGGTTATTGTTGGTATGTAGCGCAGCCTGTACCGCGGCTATGTTTGAAGCTAGAAAAGTACAGAATTCCTCTTCATTCATATTCACAGTGTGTCGAGTAGTCGGTGCCATTTCCTTCAAAATAGTCAAATAGAACAAGTTAATCATACAGAATATTAAGAGTAGTTAATAGTATTTCGTAGCATAATATGAACTCATTTATAAAAGCTTTTTCTTCATATTAGCGTTTTATAAGTTTAAATTCGGGTAGTACCTACCCGTTAAGTTCATACTTAGTAGCTAATATACAATTCAACTACTACAATTCTATATGAAAAACTGATTATAATAATATTACGCGTTCAAACTTTTACACAATATTTTACAAACTTACAATACCGCTTATTTTACATATAGCATGAAATATAGCACACAATAAATTTGATACAAGATGGTTGTGAAGATAATTCTAGCTAGTACACAAGTCGTTCAGCAAAGGCAATAAAGACACGTAATTCATACGTCCAGAAACAAGTCTTGCATTCTGGTTTTACTAGGATTACTTCCCATCCTTGGTCTTGTGGAACATAACCGTTATGGCCGTTGATAAGACAGCGTGTTGTAACGTCGTCAAAGGGACGAGGGTTACGTAATGTCCAACAGTCCCGTAACAATCTAAAAACCTCATTTCTTACCCCAATTACCGACTCCGTCACTTGTGGGAACGTTTTGTTTAATAGTTGTAGCCCGATGTTCTTGTTCTCACTTTGGTGAGAAGTGAACATTACTAATCCGTAAGCATAACATGCTTCTTTATGTTGCATATTAGCCGCTTTTTCTAAATCACGAAGTCCAATATTCGGATATATTGAGTCAAAATAATTTCTTAACCCGTTGCGTAAAATAGCATTTGGGTTCCCCGCAATATATGCGTCAAAGTAAACACATCGTAACTTATGGGTTTCCCAATGTGATATCCCCCATCTTTCAAACGAAAGTCTCTTATAAACCAAGACATTCTTGGAACGTTCTTCGAATTTCTTACAAACTGATCTCGCCTTAAATAGTTGTGCCGAGGAATTCTGACCGACTCTAGACAAGATTTCATCAATCATGTCTCCGGGTAGGTCTCTTAAAATATTGGGTTGTCTATCCATTTTGTGTTTTTAAACTGTAAAATAGACAAGAGTTAGATTCATAAAAAAAAATACTTATTAATACAAGCAATTTTTACATATATCATAAAGCATAAGCACACTATATTACATATATTACACCACACGAATACAACTATCTTATTCCGACTCGCTCATTTCTTCTTCTTCGGTTTTGGTTCGGTTTGCCAAGTTTCTAGGGATATATGATGTTCCCCTAATACTAACTGTCGTTTTCCACAACGGTTTAGAAAAACCTGGTGGTTTAGAGGTTCCCGGGTCATTGTTACAACTTAAGGACTTCGGGGGTTGACGATACATATAAAGTTCATCGGGGTTGGAATTAGATTTCTCTATTTTTATGCCCTTTCCTTTATTATTTTCTTTTGCCTTTTTAAATTCAGTTGGGGTAATTTCTATAACATCATCGGAATTCTCGTCGGAATCCGATTCATCGGAGAATTGGTAATCCTCCCAATATTTTGCTTCCTTGGCGGAAACACCATTGACCATAATTAACCTTGGTCGGTTGGTTGAGGATTCTCTTTTACTTAACCGTTTTATTATTTCCCCCACCGGTTCTATTTCTTCTTCCGGTTCCGATTCTTCTTCCGGTTCCGATTCTTCTTCCGGTTCCGACTCTTCTTCCGGTTCCTCTTCGGGAACTTGTGAATCAGTCCACGAATCATTCCAATTTACATTTGACTCTTCATTATTATTAGGTGAGTCAATGGGACTTGTTCTAGAGGTAGACATCTATCACATAATATCAAACACGTTAAGAGATTAATATATCACATAATATTCATATGTTAAAAATATATAGTTTCCAACAAAAATGTTAAGCAATCATTTTTAAAGAAAACACGGTCGAAGTCCAGACTCACTAATGCATCCTAACAAACTCGATAAGACACACTAATGCAAATTTTCTGGTTCTCTAAGACCAACGCTCGGATACCAACTGAAATGTCCCGTTCTTATTGGTTAAAAACGTTCAATATTAATTGATTTCGTTGCGAGGTTTTGACCTCTATATGAGACGTTTTTCAAAGACTGCATTCATTTTAAAACAAACCATAACCTTTATTTCATCAATAAAGGTTTAAAAAGCTTTACGTAGATTATCAAATAATGATAATCTAAACTATCCTGTTTACACACGACCATTACATAATGGTTTACAATACAAATATGTTACAACAAAATAAGTTTCTTGAATGCAGTTTTTACACAATATCATACAAGCATGGACTCCAAATCTCGTCCTTATTTAAGTATGCGACAGCGGAAGCTCTTAATAATCACCTGAGAATAAACATGCTTAAAACGTCAACAAAAATGTTGGTGAGTTACAGGTTTAACCTATATATATCAAATCATAATAATAGACCACAAGATTTCATATTTCAATACACATCCCATACATAGAGATAAAAATCATTCATATGGTGAACACCTGGTAACCGACATTAACAAGATGCATATATAAGAATATCCCCATCATTCCGGGACACCCTTCGGATATGATATAAATTTCGAAGTACTAAAGCATCCGGTACTTTGGATGGGGTTTGTTAGGCCCAATAGATCTATCTTTAGGATTCGCGTCAATTAGGGTGTCTGTTCCCTAATTCTGAGATTACCAGACTTAATAAAAAGGGGCATATTCGATTTTGATAATTCAACCATAGAATGTAGTTTCACGTACTTGTGTCTATTTTGTAAATCATTCATAAAACCTGCATGTATTCTCATCCCAAAAATATTAGATTTTAAAAGTGGGACTATAACTCACTTTCACAGATTTTTACTTCGTCGGGAAGTAAGACTTGGCCACTGGTTGATTCACGAACCTATAACAATATATACATATATATCAAAGTATGTTCAAAATATATTTACAACACTTTTAATATATTTTGATGTTTTAAGTTTATTAAGTCAGCTGTCCTCGTTAGTAACCTACAACTAGTTGTCCACAGTTAGATGTACAGAAATAAATCGATAAATATTATCTTGAATCAATCCACGACCCAGTGTATACGTATCTCAGTATTGATCACAACTCAAACTATATATATTTTGGAATCAACCTCAACCCTGTATAGCTAACTCCAACATTCACATATAGAGTGTCTATGGTTGTTCCGAAATATATATAGATGTGTCGACATGATAGGTTGAAACATTGTATACGTGTCTATGGTATCTCAAGATTACATAATATACAATACAAGTTGATTAAGTTATGGTTGGAATAGATTTGTTACCAATTTTCACGTAGCTAAAATGAGAAAAATTATCCAATCTTGTTTTACCCATAACTTCTTCATTTTAAATCCGTTTTGAGTGAATCAAATTGCTATGGTTTCATATTGAACTCTATTTTATGAATATAAACAGAAAAAGTATAGGTTTATAGTCGGAAAAATAAGTTACAAGTCATTTTTGTAAAGGTAGTCATTTCAGTCGAAAGAACAACGTCTAGATGACCATTTTAGAAAACATACTTCCACTTTGAGTTTAACCATAATTTTTGGATATAGTTTCATGTTCATAATAAAAATCATTTTCTCAGAATAAAAACTTTTAAATCAAATTTTATCACAGTTTTTAATTAACTAACCCAAAACAGCCCGCGGTGTTACTACGACGGCGTAAATCCGGTTTTACGGTGTTTTTCGTGTTTCCAGGTTTTAAATCATTAAGTTAGCATATCATATAGATATAGAACATGTGTTTAGTTGATTTTAAAAGTCAAGTTAGAAGGATTAACTTTTGTTTGCGAACAAGTTTAGAATTAACTAAACTATGTTCTAGTGATTACAAGTTTAAACCTTCGAATAAGATAGCTTTATATGTATGAATCGAATGATGTTATGAACATCATTACTACCTTAAGTTCCTTGGATAAACCTACTGGAAAAGAGAAAAATGGATCTAGCTTCAATGGATCCTTGGATGGCTCGAAGTTCTTGAAGCAAAATCATGACACGAAAACAAGTTCAAGTAAGATCATCACTTGAAATAAGATTGTTATAGTTATAGAAATTGAACCAAAGTTTGAATATGATTATTACCTTGTATTAGAATGATAACCTACTGTAAGAAACAAAGATTTCTTGAGGTTGGATGATCACCTTACAAGATTGGAAGTGAGCTAGCAAACTTGAAAGTATTCTTGATTTTATGAAACTAGAACTTTTGGAATTTATGAAGAACACTTAGAACTTGAAGATAGAACTTGAGAGAGATCAATTAGATGAAGAAAATTGAAGAATTAAAGTGTTTGTAGGTGTTTTTGGTCGTTGGTGTATGGATTAGATATAAAGGATATGTAATTTTGTTTTCATGTAAATAAGTCATGAATGATTACTCATATTTTTGTAATTTTATGAGATATTTCATTCTAGTTGCCAAATGATGGTTCCCACATGTGTTAGGTGACTCACATGGGCTGCTAAGAGCTGATCATTGGAGTGTATATACCAATAGTACATACATCTAAAAGCTGTGTATTGTACGAGTACGAATACGGGTGCATACGAGTAGAATTGTTGATGAAACTGAACGAGGATGTAATTGTAAGCATTTTTGTTAAGTAGAAGTATTTTGATAAGTGTCTTGAAGTCTTTCAAAAGTTTATGAATACATATTAAAACACTACATGTATATACATTTTAACTGAGTCGTTAAGTCATCGTTAGTCGTTACATGTAAATGTTGTTTTGAAACCTTTAGGTTAACGATCTTGTTAAATGTTGTTAACCCAATGTTTATAATATCAAAAGAGATTTTAAATTATTATATTATCATGATATTATGATGTACGAATATCTCTTAATATGATATATATACATTAAATGTCGTTACAACGATAATCGTTACATATATGTCTCGTTTCAAAATCATTAAGTTAGTAGTCTTGTTTTTACATATGTAGTTCATTGTTAATATACTTAATGATATGTTTACTTATCATAATATCATGTTAACTATATATATAACCATATATATGTCATCATATAGTTTTTACAAGTTTTAACGTTCGTGAATCACCGGTCAACTTGGGTTGTCAATTGTCTATATGAAACCTATTTCAATTAATCAAGTCTTAACAAGTTTGATTGCTTAACATGTTGGAAACATTTAATCATGTAAATATCAATCTCAATTAATATATATAAACATGGAAAATTTCGGGTCACTACATCTGCTTTGAATATCGGAGCCCTTCGACTCATTAGACACAAATGGAGTTAAACCTGAAATTTCAAACCAAAAATCGCGCTCATTATAATCTTCCTGATTCCCGATGAACTCAGTTTCTTTTTTCAAATAACGTATCAAAGACTTCTCATCTAATTCTTCATATAAATTTAGTGCTCGAGACAAATCAATTCGGCTCATGGCTCGACTTTCCCCTCCTAAATGAAATGTCAAAAAGCCTTGATCTGTAGTGACCCGAACTTTTCCATGTTTATATATATTAATTGAGATTGATATTTACATGATTAAATGTTTCCAACATGTTAAGAAATCAAACTTGTTAAGACTTGATTAATTGAAATATGTTTCATATAGACAATTGACCACCCAAGTTGACCGGTGATTCACGAACGTTAAAACTTGTAAAAACTATACGATGACATATATATGGTTATATATATAGTTAACATGTTTTTATTATAAGTATGTATCTCATTAGGTATTTTAACAATGATTTATATACATAAAAATGAGACTATTAATTTAAGAAACTCGAAAACAATATATATAACGATTATCGTTATAACGACGTCTTACTAGGTACATATGAATCATATTAAGATATTGATATACTTGGTTAATTATGTTAAATGATAAGTAAATATATTATTAAGTGTATTAACAATGAAATACATATGTAAAAATAAGACTACTAACTTAATGATTTCGAAACGAGACATATATGTAACGATTATCGTTGTAACGACATTTAACTGTATATACATCATACTAAGATATATTATATATCATAATATCATGATAATATGATAATTTAACATCTCATTTGTTATAATAAACAATGGGTTAACAACATTCAACAAGATCGTTAACCTAAAGGTTTCAAAACAACATTTACATGTAACGACTAATGATGACTTAACGACTCAGTTAAAATGTATATACATGTAGTGTTTTAATATGTATTCATACACTTTTGAAAGACTTCAAGACACTTATCAAAATACTTCTACTTAACAAAAATACTTACAATTACATCCTCGTTCAGTTTCATCAACAATTCTACTCGTATGCACCCGTATTCGTACTCGTACAATACACAGCTTTTAGATGTATATACTATTGGTATATATACTCCAATGATCAGCTCTTAGCAGCCCATGTGAGTCACCTAACACATGTGGGAACCATCATTTGGCAACTAGCATGAAATATCTCATAAAATTACAAAATATGAGTAATCATTCATGACTTATTTACATGAAAACAAAATTACATATCCTTTATATCTAATCCATACACCAACGACCAAAAACACCTACAAACACTTTCATTCTTCAATTTTCTTCATCTAATTGATCTCTCTCAAGTTCTATCTTCAAGTTCTAAGTGTTCTTCATAAATTCTACAAGTTCTAGTTACATAAAATCAAGAATACTTTCAAGTTTGCTAGCTCACTTCCAATCTTGTAAGGTGATCATCCAACCTCAAGAAATCTTTGTTTCTTACAGTAGGTTATCATTCTAATACAAGGTAATAATCATATTCAAACTTTGGTTCAATTTCTATAACTATAACAATCTTATTTCAAGTGATGATCTTACTTGAACTTGTTTTCGTGTCATGATTCTGCTTCAAGAACTTCGAGCCATCCAAGAATCCATTGAAGCTAGATCCATTTTTCTCTTTTCCAGTAGGTTTATCCAAGGAACTTAAGGTAGTAATGATGTTCATAACATCATTCGATTCATACATATAAATCTATCTTATTCGAAGGTTTAAACTTGTAATCACTAGAACATAGTTTAGTTAATTCTAAACTTGTTCGCAAACAAAAGTTAATCCTTCTAACTTGACTTTTAAAATCAACTAAACACATGTTCTATATCTATATGATATGCTAACTTAATGATTTAAAACCTGGAAACACGAAAAACACCGTAAAACCGGATTTACGCCGTCGTAGTAACACCGCGGGCTGTTTTGGGTTAGTTAATTAAAAACTATGATAAACTTTGATTTAAAAGTTGTTATTCTGAGAAAATAATTTTTATTATGAACATGAAACTATATCCAAAAATTATGGTTAAACTCAAAGTGGAAGTATGTTTTCTAAAATGGTCATCTAGACGTCGTTCTTTCGACTGAAATGACTACCTTTACAAAAACGACTTGTAACTTATTTTTCCGACTATAAACCTATACTTTTTATGTTTAGATTCATAAAATAGAGTTCAATATAAAACCATATCAATTTGATTCACTCAAAACGGATTTAAAATGAAGAAGTTATGGGTAAAACAAGATTGGATAATTTTTCTCATTTTAGCTACGTGAAAATTGGTAACAAATCTATTCCAACCATAACTTAATCAACTTGTATTGTATATTATGTAATCTTGAGATACCATAGACACGTATACAATGTTTCGACCTATCATGTCGACACATCTATATATATTTCGGAACAACCATAGACACTCTATATGTGAATGTTGGAGTTAGCTATACAGGGTTGAGGTTGATTCCAAAATATATATAGTTTGAGTTGTGATCAATACTGAGATACGTATACACTGGGTCATGGATTGATTCAAGATAATATTTATCGATTTATTTCTGTACATCTAACTGTGGACAACTAGTTGTAGGTTACTAACGAGGACAGCTGACTTATTAAACTTAAAACATCAAAATATATTAAAAGTGTTGTAAATATATTTTGAACATACTTTGATATATATGTATATATTGTTATAGGTTCGTGAATCAACCAGTGGCCAAGTCTTACTTCCCGACGAAGTAAAAATCTGTGAAAGTGAGTTATAGTCCCACTTTTAAAATCTAATATTTTTGGGATGAGAATACATGCAGGTTTTATAAATGATTTACAAAATAGACACAAGTACGTGAAACTACATTCTATGGTTGAATTATCGAAATCGAATATGCCCCTTTTTATTAAGTCTGGTAATCTAAGAATTAGGGAACAGACACCCTAATTGACGCGAATCCTAAAGATAGATCTATTGGGCCTAACAAACCCCATCCAAAGTACTGGATGCTTTAGTACTTCGAAATTTATATCATATCCGAAGGGTGTCCCGGAATGATGGGGATATTCTTATATATGCATCTTGTTAATGTCGATTACCAGGTGTTCACCATATGAATGATTTTTATCTCTATGTATGGGATGTGTATTGAAATATGAAATCTTGTGGTCTATTGTTACGATTTGATATATATAGGTTAAACCTATAACTCACCAACATTTTTATTGACGTTTAAAGCATGTTTATTCTCAGGTGAATATTAATAGCTTCCGCTGTTGCATACTAAAATAAGGACAAGATTTGGAGTCCATGTTTGTATGATATTGTGTAAAAACTGCATTCAAGAAACTGATTTCGATGTAACATATTTGTATTGTAAACCATTATGTAATGGTCGTGTGTAAACAGGATATTTTAGATTATCATTATTTGATAATCTACGTAAAGCTTTTTAAACCTTTATTTATGAAATAAAGGTTATGGTTTGTTTTAAAAATGAATGCAGTCTTTGAAAAACGTCTCATATAGAGGTCAAAACCTCGCAACGAAATCAATTAATATGGAACGTTTTTAATCAATAAGAACGGGACATTTCAGTTGGTATCCGAGCGTTGGTCTTAGAGAACCAGAAAATTTGCATTAGTGTGTCTTATCGAGTTTGTTAGGATGCATTAGTGAGTCTGGACTTCGACCGTGTTTTCTTTAAAAATGATTGCTTAACATTTTTGTTGGAAACTATATATTTTTAACATATGAATATTATGTGATATATTAATCTCTTATCGTGTTTGATATTATGTGATAGATGTCTACCTCTAGAACAAGTCCCATTGACTCACCTAATAATAATAAAGAGTCAAATGTAAATTGGAATGATTCGTGGACTGATTCACAAGTTCCCGAAGAGGAACCGGAAGAAGAGTCGGAACCGGAAGAAGAATCGGAACCGAAAGAAGAATCGGAACCGGAAGAAGAAATAGAACCGGTGGGGGAAATAATAAAACGGTTAAGTAAAAGAGAATCCTCAACCAACCGACCAAGGTTAATTATGGTCAATGGTGTTTCCGCCAAGGAAGCAAAATATTGGGAGGATTACCAATTCTCCGATGAATCGGATTCCGACGAGAATTCCGATGATGTTATAGAAATTACCCCAACTGAATTTAAAAAGGCAAAAGAAAATAATAAGGGAAAGGGCATAAAAATAGAGAAATCTAATTCCAACCCCGATGAACTTTATATGTATCATCAACCCCCGAAGTCCTTAAGTTGTAACAATGACCTGGGAACCTCTAAACCACCAGGTTTTTCTAAACCAATGTGGATAACGACGGCTCGTATTAGGGGAACATCATATATCCCTAGAAACTTGACAAAACGAACCAAAACCGAACAAGAAGAAACGAGCGAGTCGGAATAAGATAGTTATATTCGTGTGGTGTAATATATGTAATATAGTGTGCTTATGCTTTATGATGTATGTAAAAATTGCTTGTATTAATAAGTATTTTTTTTTATAAATCTAACTCTTGTCTATTTTACAGTATAAAAACACAAAATGGATAGACAACCCAATATTTTAAGAGACCTACCCGGAGACATGATTGATGAAATCTTGTCTAGAGTCGGTCAGAATTCCTCGGCACAACTATTTAAGGCGAGATCAGTTTGTAAGACATTCGAAGAACGTTCCAAGAATGCCTTGGTTTATAAAAGACTTTCGTTCGGAAGATGGGGAATATCACATTGGGAAATCCATAAGTTACGATGTGTTTACTTTGACGCATATATTGCGGGGAACCCAAATGCTATTTTACGCAACGGGTTAAGAAATTATTTTGACTCAGTATATCCGAATATAGGACTTCGAGATTTAGAAAAAGCGGCTAACATGCAACATAAAGAAGCATGTTATGCTTACGGGTTAGTAATGTTCGCTTCTCACCAAAGTGAGAACAAGAACATCGGGCTACAACTATTAAACAAAACGTTCCCACAAGTGACGGAGTCGGTAATTGGGGTAAGAAATGAGGTTTTTAGGTTATTACGAGACTGTTGGTCATTACGTAACCCTCGTCCCTTTGATGACGTTACAACACAATATCTTATCAATGGCCATAACGGTTATGTTCCACAAGACCAAGGATGGGAAGTAGTCCTAGTAAAACCAGAATGCATGACTTGTTTCTGGACGTATGAATTACGTGTCTTTATTGCCTTTGCTGAACGACTTGTGTACTAGCTAGAATTATCTTCACAACTATCTTGTATCAAAGTTATTGTGTGCTATATTTCATGCTTTATGTAAAATAAGCGGTATTGTAAGTTTGTAAAATATTGTATAAAAGTTTGAACGCGAAATATTATTACAATCAGTTTTTCATATAGAATTGTAGTAGTTGAATTGTATATTAGCTACTAAGTATGAACTTAACGGGTAGGTACTACCCGAATTTAAACTTATAAAACGCTAATATGAAGAAAAAGCTTTTATAAATGAGTTCATATTATGCTACGAAATACTATTAACTACTCTTAATATTCTGTATGATTAACTTGTTCCATTTGACTATTTTGAAGGAAATGGCACCGACTACTCGACACACCGTGAATATGAATGAAGAGGAATTCCGTACTTTTCTAGCTTCAAACATAGCTGCAATACAGGCTGCGCTACATACCAATAATAACCTTGGATCTAGCAGTACAGGAAATCGTGTAGGATGCACCTACAAAGAATTCACTGCCTGCAAACCTTTGGAATTTGATGGGACCGAAGGACCGATCGGATTGAAACGGTGGACCGAGAAGGTCGAATCGGTGTTTGCCATAAGTAAGTGTACTGAAGAGGACAAAGTAAAGTACGCTACGCATACCTTCACAGGTTCTGCGTTAACATGGTGGAATACCTATCTAGAGCAAGTGGGACAAGACGATGCGTACGCACTACCGTGGTCAGCATTCAAGCACTTGATGAACGAGAAGTACCGTCCCAGAACCGAGGTCAATAAGCTCAAGACAGAACTTAGAGGGTTACGAACCCAAGGATTTGATATTACCACGTACGAAAGACGATTCACAGAATTGTGCCTATTGTGTCCGGGAGCGTTCGAAGATGAGGAAGAGAAGATCAACGCGTTTGTGAAAGGATTACCGGAAAGAATCCAAGAAGATATAAGTTCACACTAGCCCGCCTCCATACAACAGGCATGTAGAATGGCTCACAAACTAGTGAACCAGATTGAAGAAAGAATTAAAGAACAGACTGCTGAAGAGGCCAATGTGAAGCAAGTCAAAAGAAAGTGGGAGGAAAACGGTGATAAGAATCACCAATACAACAACAACAATAATCGCAACAATTATCCCAACAATCGCAACAACAATCGCAACTACAACAAACGGCCCAACAACAACAACAACAACAACAACAACAACAACAACAACAGCAACAGCAACTACAACAATCATCCCAACAACAATAATAACCGCAACAGCAACAACAATCAGAAGCAGCTATGCCAAAGGTGTGAAAAATATCACTCGGGGTTCTGCACCAAATTTTGCAACAAGTGTAAAAGAAATGGTCATAGCGCGGCGAAGTGTGAGGTCTACGGACCAGGGGTTAATAGAACGAAAGGAACAAATGGTGTCGGAACGAGTAATGGCGGAGCAAGTAGTGTCGGAGCAAGTTATGCCAATGTAGTTTGTTATAAATGTGGAAAACCGGGCCACATTATTAGAAATTGCCCGAACCAGGAGAACACGAATGGACAAGGCCGCGGAAGAGTTTTCAATATTAATGCGGCAGAGGCACAGGAAGACCCGGAGCTTGTTACGGGTACGTTTCTTATTGACAATAAATCTGCTTACGTTTTATTTGATTCGGGTGCGGATAGAAGCTATATGAGTAGAGATTTTTGTGCTAAATTAAGTTGTCCATTGACGCCTTTGGATAGTAAATTTTTACTCGAATTAGCAAATGGTAAATTAATTTCAGCAGATAATATATGTCGGAATCGAGAAATTAAACTGGTTAGCGAAACATTTAAGATTGATTTGATACCAGTAGAGTTAGGGAGTTTTGATGTGATAATCGGTATGGACTGGTTGAAAGAAGTGAAAGCAGAGATCGTTTGTTACAAAAATGCAATTCGCATTATACGAGAAAAAGGAAAACCCTTAATGGTGTACGGAGAAAAGGGCAACACGAAGCTACATCTTATTAGTAATTTGAAGGCACAAAAACTAATAAGAAAAGGTTGCTATGCTGTTCTAGCACACGTTCAGAAAGTACAAACTGAAGAAAAGAGCATCAATGATGTTCCCATTGCAAAAGAATTTCCCGATGTATTTCCGAAAGAATTGCCGGGATTACCCCCACATCGATCCGTTGAATTTCAAATAGATCTTGTACCAGGAGCTGCACCAATAGCTCGTGCTCCTTACAGACTCGCACCCAGCGAGATGAAAGAACTGCAAAGCCAATTACAAGAACTTTTAGAGCGTGGTTTCATTCGACCAAGCACATCACCGTGGGGAGCTCCTGTTTTGTTTGTCAAGAAGAAAGATGGTACATTCAGGTTGTGTATCGACTACCGAGAGTTGAACAAACTTACCATCAAGAACCGCTACCCACTACCGAGAATCGATGACTTATTTGATCAACTACAAGGCTCGTCTGTTTATTCAAAGATTGACTTACGTTCCGGGTATCATCAAATGCGGGTGAAAGAAGATGATATTCCAAAGACTGCTTTCAGAACACGTTACGGTCATTACGAGTTTATGGTCATGCCGTTTGGTTTAACTAATGCACCAGCTGTGTTCATGGACCTTATGAACCGAGTGTGTGGACCATACCTTGACAAG
This sequence comes from Rutidosis leptorrhynchoides, assembly GCF_046630445.1. Classification (NCBI taxonomy): domain Eukaryota; kingdom Viridiplantae; phylum Streptophyta; class Magnoliopsida; order Asterales; family Asteraceae; genus Rutidosis; species Rutidosis leptorrhynchoides. Next base: position 186,757,327 of record NC_092336.1, on the reverse strand, counting down.
TTTGTCATTGTTTTCATTGATGACATACTTATTTACTCAAAGAATGACCAAGAACACGGTGAACATTTGAGAAAGGTGTTAGAAGTATTGAGGAAGGAAGAATTGTACGCTAAGTTTTCAAAGTGTGCATTTTGGTTGGAAGAAGTTCAATTCCTCGGTCACATAGTGAACAAAGAAGGTATTAAGGTGGATCCGGCAAAGATAGAAACTGTTGAAAAGTGGGAAACCCCGAAAACTCTGAAACACATACGCCAGTTTTTAGGACTAGCTGGTTACTACAGAAGGTTCATCCAAGACTTTTCCAGAATAGCAAAACCCTTGACTGCATTAATGCATAAAGGGAAGAAATTTGAATGGAATGATGAACAAGAGAAAGCATTTCAGTTATTGAAGAAAAAGCTAACTACGGCACCTATATTGTCATTGCCTGAAGGGAATGATGATTTTGTGATTTATTGTGACGCATCCAAGCAAGGTCTTGGTTGTGTATTAATGCAACGAACGAAGGTGATTGCTTATGCGTCTAGACAATTGAAGATTCACGAACAAAATTATACGATGCATGATTTGGAATTAGGCGCGGTTGTTTTTGCATTAAAGACTTGGAGGCACTACTTATATGGGGTCAAAAGTATTATATATACCGACCACAAAAGTCTTCAACACATATTTAATCAGAAACAACTGAATATGAGGCAGCGTAGGTGGATTGAATTGTTGAATGATTACGACTTTGAGATTCGTTACCACCACGGGAAGGCAAATGTGGTAGCCGATGCCTTGAGCAGGAAGGACAGAGAACCCATTCGAGTAAAATCTATGAATATAATGATTCATAATAACCTTACTACTCAAATAAAGGAGGCGCAACAAGGAGTTTTAAAAGAGGGAAATTTAAAGGATGAAATACCCAAAGGATCGGAGAAGCATCTTAATATTCGGGAAGATGGAACCCGGTATAGGTCTGAAAGGATTTGGGTACCAAAATTTGGAGATATGAGAGAAATGGTACTTAGAGAAGCTCATAAAACCAGATACTCAATACATCCTGGAACGGGGAAGATGTACAAGGATCTCAAGAAACATTTTTGGTGGCCGGGTATGAAAGCCGATGTTGCTAAATACGTAGGAGAATGTTTGACGTGTTCTAAGGTCAAAGCTGAGCATCAGAAACTATCAGGTCTACTTCAACAACCCGAAATCCCGGAATGGAAATGGGAAAACATTACCATGGATTTCATCACTAAATTGCCAAGGACTGCAAGTGGTTTTGATACTATTTGGGTAATAGTTGATCGTCTCACCAAATCAGCACACTTCCTGCCAATAAGAGAAGATGACAAGATGGAGAAATTAGCACGACTGTATTTGAAGGAAGTCGTCTCCAGACATGGAATACCAATCTCTATTATCTCTGATAGGGATGGCAGATTTATTTCAAGATTCTGGCAGACATTACAGCAAGCATTAGGAACTCGTCTAGACATGAGTACTGCCTATCATCCACAAACTGATGGGCAGAGTGAAAGGACGATACAAACGCTTGAAGACATGCTACGAGCATGTGTTATTGATTTCGGAAACAGTTGGGATCGACATCTACCGTTAGCAGAATTTTCCTACAACAACAGCTACCATTCAAGCATTGAGATGGCGCCGTTTGAAGCACTTTATGGTAGAAAGTGCAGGTCTCCGATTTGTTGGAGTGAAGTGGGGGATAGAGAGATTACGGGTCCGAAGATTATACAAGAAACTACCGAGAAGATCATCCAAATTCAACAACGGTTGAAAACCGCCCAAAGTCGCCAAAAGAGCTACGCTGACATTAAAAGAAAAGATATAGAATTTGAAATTGGAGAGATGGTCATGCTTAAAGTTTCACCTTGGAAAGGCGTTGTTCGATTTGGTAAAAGAGGGAAATTAAATCCAAGGTATATTGGACCATTCAAGATTATTGATCGTGTCGGACCAGTAGCTTACCGACTTGAGTTACCTCAACAACTCGCGGCTGTACATAAAACTTTCCACGTCTCGAATTTGAAGAAATGTTTTGCTAAAGAAGATCTCACTATTCCATTAGATGAAATCCAAATCAACGAAAAACTTCAATTCATCGAAGAACCCGTCGAAATAATGGATCGTGAGGTTAAAAGACTTAAGCAAAACAAGATACCAATTGTTAAGGTTCGATGGAATGCTCGTAGAGGACCCGAGTTCACCTGGGAGCGTGAAGATCAGATGAAGAAGAAATACCCGCATCTATTTCCAGAAGATTCGTCAACACCTTCAACAGCTTAAAATTTCGGGACGAAATTTATTTAACGGGTAGGTACTGTAGTGACCCGAACTTTTCCATGTTTATATATATTAATTGAGATTGATATTTACATGATTAAATGTTTCCAACATGTTAAGCAATCAAACTTGTTAAGACTTGATTAATTGAAATATGTTTCATATAGACAATTGACCACCCAAGTTGACCGGTGATTCACGAACGTTAAAACTTGTAAAAACTATACGATGACATATATATGGTTATATATATAGTTAACATGTTTTTATTATAAGTATGTATCTCATTAGGTATTTTAACAATGATTTATATACATAAAAATGAGACTATTAATTTAAGAAACTCGAAAACGATATATATAACGATTATCGTTATAACGACGTCTTACTAGGTACATATGAATCATATTAAGATATTGATACAATTGGTTAATTATGTTAAATGATATGTAAATATATTATTAAGTGTATTAACAATGAAATACATATGTAAAAATAAGACTACTAACTTAATGATTTCGAAACGAGACATATATGTAACGATTATCGTTGTAACGACATTTAACTGTATATACATCATACTAAGATATATTATATATCATAATATCATGATAATATGATAATTTAACATCTCATTTGTTATAATAAACAATGGGTTAACAACATTCAACAAGATCGTTAACCTAAAGGTTTCAAAACAACATTTACATGTAATGACTAACGATGACTTAACGACTCAGTTAAAATGTATATACATGTAGTGTTTTAATATGTATTCATACACTTTTGAAAGACTTCAAGACACTTATCAAAATACTTCTACTTAACAAAAATGCTTACAATTACATCCTCGTTCAGTTTCATCAACAATTCTACTCGTATGCACCCGTATTCGTACTCGTACAATACACAGCTTTTAGATGTATATACTATTGGTATATATACTCCAATGATCAGCTCTTAGCAGCCCATGTGAGTCACCTAACACATGTGGGAACCATAATTTGGCAACTAGCATGAAATATCTCATAAAATTACAAAAATATGAGTAATCATTCATGACTTATTTACATGAAAACAAAATTACATATCCTTTATATCTAATCCATACACCAACGACCAAAAACACCTACAAACACTTTAATTCTTCAATTTTCTTCATCTAATTGATCTCTCTCAAGTTCTATCTTCAAGTTCTAAGTGTTCTTCATAAATTCTACAAGTTCTAGTTACATAAAATCAAGAATACTTTCAAGTTTGCTAGCTCACTTCCAATCTTGTA